>NC_062216.1:26147480-26454980 GCF_902686445.1 Sciurus carolinensis
AAGGGGAAAAAGAAATACCGTCTGGAGCCCAGGGTCTCATCCATCCCAAGCGTGTGGGCATCTCGTCTAGGGTGCAACAAAGAGGTGACCATGGCGTTTCTTTTTGGCTCTGAACAGGCTGATACAGCCTTCACTGCATGCACATCTGTCGCCTCATCTAATTCCCATTCCTTCATGACTAAGAGCTCTTGGTTCTGAGAGAGCATAGCGCACGGTCCTAGGCACGCTGGTCAGGTGGAAAGACTGCCACAGGTTCCTGCGTGTGCGATCAGGGGCGCTGGTGCATCAGTCTGTTGGGGGGAGGGAGGAGTCCCATCTGCCATAGACTCATGTCGATCCCCACGATTTCTGGCCATCCAGCAAAGAGTGGGAGAGGTCGGAGGGGGACAGGTAGCCCTTGCAGTGACAAGGAACACGGAGTGCAGGCGTACACGGTGAGGAAGGAGTGGGTGGCACTGCCAAATCTTAACCAGGGCCCTGGGCGTTTGCAGACCCAAGTAGAGCTGCCTCGGGTCTCCTTGGTGTCCTCCAGAAGCTGCAGCCAGAGAACCCTGCCTCTCTTGGGGATCCTTTTCCTCCTGTCCCCCAACACGTACCTGGCCTGAGCCGCGGGACACGCGGCCCGGGGGAACCCCTCTCGGCGGGACGGGCCAGCCCGGGGTCGCCTCTGCCTCTTGCGGTCGCCGCGCCCAACTCACCGAGCTCCCACCGGCACCATGGAGGAATCCTGGATAAACCCGCGTGCCTCCGGCGACTTTTCCTCCGGAATCTCTGGCCTGGCGCCTTTTGGGTGAGATCACAGGGGAGCTAGTAGCCCTGTCTGTTGGAGGTTGCCCTGAAAAGCCCTGGCAGAGCAAGAGAGGATCCGCGGAGTCTGGGAGCTCCCAAGCATCCTCCTGAAGCGTCTTCGCCCTCCTCTTCTTCCTCGCCGCTGGGTTTGTTTATACAGCATCTGGAAGCCGGGGGGCACAGCCCACCCCTTTGGCAGCCCACCCTCCTCTGTCGGGCTCAGGGTCTGGGCTCCCGCACGTGGTAGGCACCAGTATCGTCTCTGCACAAGGACCGCGACCGCCCGCGGAGAACGGGTGGCCGGGTGCAAGCGCGGCGCATCTTCGCCTTCTGCTCATCCTTGGGGCGCCCTCGCCCACTTCCAAAGCCCAGCTCAGACTTGGGATTCGCCGTCTGCCATCCCTTGTAGGTGAAGAGGAGATCCTAAATACTGCCCGTTAGGTGCTCATGATGTTTCTCTGGGTTCGTTCAGTTGCCGGAAAAGAATGGTAACATGAACAGCGGAGCGTGAGAACGTCACGGGAGGAAGGGGAAGAGATTGATGAGCAGAGCGCTTACTTCGCGGAGGATCTCATTCAGAGGACTGCTCGGGGAAGGGACGTCGCGGCGCCTGCACTTCCTGGCTGGACTCCGCTGACATCTGTAGCCTCCTTTCCGCCAGATTCCCAGGTCGCTGAGCCACTGCCTGCAGAGGAGTATTTAGACAGCGCGTGAGGATCCAGGAGTTCGTGAACCTCTCTATCCAAACAGGAGTTCTGCCTTGGATACCGTGTCCCTGGATCCCGGTGGAGCCCACTGGCAAGCTGGCTCCGGAGAGAGTTGAACTTGAGTTCAGGTGGGTTATCCCAAGGGTAGCAGAGGAGGAGATGTTCGGGGAAGACAAGGAAGGTGATGTTCCAATGTCAAAAGCGGACACTTTTCTTCCTGACACTTGATGGGGCCAAGCCACTCCCTCTCTCTCAGTTCTCTCTCCTAACCTGCTCCTCCCCAACCCAGACCTCCCACACTAAAGGGGGATGGTGGGCGCACAGCGACAACAACAAACACCTTCCGTTGATTGAAGTATCTAGCATGCTATTTTCTTTTTCATAACTTATTACTTTATAAAAAGATCATATTTACTCCATTGCTTTTTATTAATGAAGGTCAATAGGCTTAACGATTTCCTCAGTTGAGTCATTTATTTCTAAGCCAATAGATAATGCCTTCGTCATAGTTTTCTGGGGGAAAAGTAACTGTGCGTTTGTTCTGCAGATGGCCAACTCCCTCTGAATCGTGCAGATTGGTGCTGAGCACGCAACAAAAGTTTGTAGCTTCCCCTCAGTTTCTGGTGCTTCACAGGGGAGAGGAGAGGACATTGGCATTAAACACAAGAAGCAGTCAGGGAACCATCTCCTTTAACTTTTCTCCTCTGTTACCATTTGCAATGAAGAGAAAACAGAAGAGATTTCTGCAAATGACTTTGTTATTCATGGTGGCTTTAATTTTCCTGCCCAATATTGGTCTCTGGTCTCTGTACAAGGATAAGCACCTGGTGAAATCTACAGAGCCCGGGGAGCAGCAGGTAAGTACCACCCAGAGAAAAGGTCACAGGAGAATTGGTAAGGCATGCAGCCCGTGCATGGGTACACCAGGAAGCAGGTGTGGGATAGCCTTGGGCTTTCTCCCAAGTCTTTTAGAACTGATCTTACAAGACTCTAGACACTTTAGAGCTTAAGAAGTAGTTGTTTTAAGATTGTAGCCAATGACATGATGAAATGTAAAGTAAACTAGAAAAGAGTAATCAGAGAGGTCAGAAAGGAGAAAAGAAAATCTTTCACAATTGGTCTCAGGTTAATTTTGGCTTGAGCTGGATAAAAGGTCACTGCTTATTTGTGGAAAGTGGGAATGGGTTTCGTGCAAGTTTAATTGTAGGGAATGGTTTTGCCTTCTATCTTGTTTGCATGTCTATATTAAAATGGGTTGGGCCAACTAAATCATTAACATTTTGAAAGTAGTTTACAAAAAACCAAGCTGTAGTTTTCTGCATTTGGGTTTTAATTTTGGCTTAGCAATGGGTTTTTGCCCTGTGGAAACTTTAAGTGCCTCATTTCCCTTGTTGCTAAGGTGATGTGGGTATACAGGGTATACAGGAGAGTTATTAAGAATATTCATTCAGTTTCAGTCTGGTGATAACTTTGTGGCTAAAGTCTGTCCTTCATATGGGAAACGTTACATAGTATGATATGTTTTATTTTGAGTTAGTAATCCACTTATATGTATATGGATCATGATTTAACATGCATCAAAATAACTTGTCTTACTGAGCAAAAATGGAAATTATACTTCACAAAATAATGATAAAAATCAATATCATCGAATTCTTTGTTTATTAATAAATAGAAAATCTTCTGTAATTAAACTTTTAACATTAGAATTCAGCCTTCTTTGTGAAATTGATATGACACTTTTCCAGTGGGTCCTGTGCATTGCCTTGAAATCTTAATATTCTTAATTTCAAGGGTCATCTCACATGTACACTGTGTACCTTCCACACATGGAGGGTATAAGTAGTTTATTTCTGGACAATAGCAATATATATTTATGGTCACTGTTTGTTCTTATACTTAACAAAGTTTAATTTTCCTTTTACACAGTAAGTGGTGAGTTGGAAAATATGTGGATGTAGTCTGCTTTTTCAATATGACAAGAAGTCATTACCAGTCTCGCAACTTCAAAGATAACTAGTTCCTATGGATTTTTAATTGATTCAAATTTGGGGGGAAAATGCTGACAGTATTTTCATTTAGCTATTGATTTTTTTTATCATCTTTACTAATAAGAATTTAACTTTAGTTTGAAGTATATTCTGTTTTGTCATTCCAGTGGGGCAAAAAAGAAGATGGGCACTTTGGATGTGAAACTTTTTTTCCTATTTAGATCATTTATTTCTCTAAACTTTGATATGAAACAGAATTTATTAGCAGTCAATACACTACCATGTAAAATTTCCAATCCAATGCTGGTAAAATAAGAAAAGCAAACTTTTTTCTTGAATTTTACTAATTCAATTAACAGTAGCCATCTGAAGTATTTGCTGGTGTAGCTAACATAAGACACTAATTAATCTTATTAATGAGATCTTTTCAAGTTTCACATTGGCTCTATTGATTTTGACCCTTAATGAGAAAATTGTTTGTCCAATCACATTAAAAAAGTAAAATGTGGCCATTCAACTCTCTGACTTGCCATTATAATATGCAAAGTGGTATACCTGTTTCTGGTTCTTCTAAAGTACAAATGATGCTTAATTTTCAGTAATAAAGTAATGGACATGAAGGCATGGGTAGCAAAAGAAGGAGCTGTTCCACAAAGTTTCTTATACTATAGAGACAATGACTCAGATGGATGACCACTACAGTTTAATAATCTTGTGAAAAAGTTTTGAAATCAAGAGATGACAAACACCAGTAAGCTCTAAAATGAATGTTGATAATGTACTCATAGTAATTTTAACCTCAGTAGTTTTACAGTTAATACTTTCCTGCAGATTAAAAAAATAAAGTGGATATACATACACCATTATATAAGTTTTGGATAAGTAAAATTAAGTCATTAATATATTATATTTGACCAAATAAAAAGTGACTAATAATGACAAATTAAGCATGCTTAATATCATGGTGTAATATTTTGTTCATGTATCTATATTTCAATGTTAGAATGTTGGCTAAATATATCAGTTTTCAATTGAAGTAGATAATTTGACTATTGGGTAATATGTTATTTAAATTTAGCAGTTTATTTTAAATATATATTTTTATGGCTAATTACTAAGTGTTCTTCAAAAGCCATTTGTTACTATATTTACATCCATGTTCTAAAATGCTGAGGGTAAAGATAATGTGCCGATTGAGGCATTGACAGAGGCAAGTACTGAAGGTATTCAAAACATGTCATGTATCCAAGTGAGTAGTCCATTTTTACAGATGTCATGTATTAACAAGCCAGGGGTTTTTGTTGCATATGCAGCAAACTAGTGGTTACAGAAATTGAAAAGTCTTCACTATTTTCAAAAACTACTATTCCAGAGAGTTACAGGGCAAGAATTTCAGTTATGGAAGTTTAAAATCATGGAATGGCTTAACACTTCTTAAATATTCTGAATCAACATTTCACCAGAACACATCACTAATATTTTTTCTAACTACTATTCAAAATAAATTGCATTGATGAAAATTGTGTTTATTTTTATATAGTCTCATTAGTATTTAATGCATTTTTTCTCAAAACTACTATAGTATTCCAAATTAATTGATTTTACTGTGATTTCATTTTAAAGGTAATATTTATGATAATTCTGCATAATATTTATACATTTGCCCCATCTATGATACAGAAAAGCAAACAGATTCAATAAAATCCCAAGTTATTCATCTAAATGTTTACCCACTTTTTCTCATATAAACAGAGAATTAATAAAATAATTTTAATAATACAATACAATTAAAAGTTTTGCATTTTTTTATTGTTTGAACATTGCAAAATTGAAATCAGATCACTGAAATAAATGTTAATCATTTGACATATTTTAAAATTTTATTACAATTTTAAAATGTTCTTATTTTTGCCTGTTACTCAATTACCACAATCATGTTATTTTCAATTGATTTAATTTTGTTTCTTTTTTGTTGCTTTTGGGATAAATATCTACTTCATATTATTTAGAAATATGTATTATATAAACATATATTGTTAAAAGAAACTATTAATAGTGAATGTGGCATTTAGCTGAAAAGGATTGCTCTATGGGTATTTTATAGTAAATCTTAATTTCATATTTCTTTTTGAACATATGAATTACTACTCTTCTCTGGTTTCAGCTATATTTGAATAAAAGTCCAAGTATATGTTTAGTCCTTAATTAAGCTGTCCTGTAAGATACTATGTAGAATAATGCAATATTTTAGAAACAAAACTACTATATCCAATATCAATTTCTTTCTTTTCTTCATTGTTTATTCAAGTATACATAGAAAAAAATCTATGACCAAATACTTTCTTTTCTTTTTTTAAATATATTCCTTAGTTATTGATGAAACTTTATTTATTTATTTGTGGTGCTGAGAATCGAACCCAGTGCCTCACACGTGCTAGGCAAGCGCTCTTCCACTGAGCCACAACCCCAGCTCCAAACACTGTCTTTTCATAAATACATTAAGTAGATAAACCAAAAATTTTAAGAAAGTAATTATAATAGTAGTTTGGCAACTAAGCTGGGAAACAACTGAATTGAAGGAGTAAGTCAAGAATATTCACAATGGGAAGAGGATTTTATAATATTTTAAATAAAAACAAAGATCAAAATCCCAGAAGTTTGTATCAGACATTCTAAGAACTGTTCAGAAAAAGTTTAGAAATTTGTGTAGACCTGGGTTGTCTACTGTATTAACAAACAAATACAAAAACAAACCAAAAAAAAAAAAAAAAAAAAAAAAAAAAAAAAACAATAGACCATCTAAGTCACTCTGACCTTGTGGAACTTTTTTATTTCTGAGATTTTCAGAATTTCTAATTATAAACTGGAGCTATTCATGCTTGTGACACAATGAGATGTATAAAGTCCTGAGAGATCCTACCTTGCAGGTGGAAAATATTGTGAGGGTATATTTTGGTTTTAGTCAGATTCACATGTAAAGGATGCTTGACCCATTAATGACTTAACTTTCCTTAACAAACAAAAACCAAACAAAACTCTTCTGAAAAAAATCCCTTAGATCTTTCTCCAAAAGAAATTGCAATGTTAATCAGTCCCCAACCCTTCCCTCCTCCTTCAGGAAGATTCTTCCTTTTGATAGGGAATACTTTTTCTATGGCATTTTAAATGTGTTTTACAATATAAAAATGTCAGATAATTGGTACCCAGTGTATGCAAACTGTCTTAAGCCTTCTTTTGCCATGCTGATCACTAAAGCTCTAAAGTATGATCCTTCTCCAGCAGACACCTTAGATATGTAAAGAGCTAAAGAAAAAACAAGATTTTCTTCTCTGCAGTCAGGGTAGTACATTCTCAACATGGTAGATGTGAAATGATGCATTACTTTAAGCCATACTGTTCTTAATTAGCTATGATGTGGACTTTAAATTAGGACTTTAAAGGACCTTTTCTTGAATTTTTGGAAAATCCATTCAGAATCAGTATGGGATGGCAGCACACAGACCACTGTAACAAGTGTCTTAATTATTTGCTGTGACCTAGTAGATGGCTACATGATTAGTTCATCACACTGCCCCATGGGAGACAGGGTGTAAAACAGTCTTCTGTTCACAAGCTGGTAAAAAATTAGATAGTGTTTTTTTCCCCCTTCTGTTCACTTCTGAGTCAGACAAGCTGTGCTGAATCAATTAGCCTCCTATAAGCTTTTCCCATAATAGAAGCCAAATCAAGCTGGAATCTATAGGAAAAGGTGAGAAAGGTTGGGTGATTTCAGTGCTATACATAAGAGAATTGAATAAATTTCTTTTTAAAAAATTTTGTCAGGAGCAACCATGACAACCTTCAGAAAGTTTACAACTGTGTCTTTCCTTGCAACATTTTCATACAGAAAAAAGCCAGCTAAGGGACACCAAGAATAACCTTACAGAAGAAGATATAACTTGAAATAAGGGAAACACAATTCTGCCAAGGAAGGGTCATGTAGAATCAGATGTGGATGTGCTTTGTACTGCGATGATTCTCATTTCTCCTTCATTGACCTTGCCAATGGATGGTAAACAGTGTGAGGGCAGGGCGTTTCAGACGCTTAAAACCATCTGACAAGACCTATTTTATATATCTGGTATACTTAAAAGATGAAAAAGAAGGGATAAGGCATTCATAAAAGTTAAATATTTACCATTACCTTCACCATTCTTTAATAACATAACCAATGTCCATTACTTCTGAATTGAACCACTGACATCAGAAAGAGGTGAATATATAAGTATATACTTAGAGTTCACGATGAATTCAAGGTAAATTACACCAACAGTTTTTCCAAACTTTCTCTTTCTATTGAGATTGAAAAGCAAAATGTGGGCTGGATTAGCAATACTCTCAAATTAAACGTATTCATTTCACACATTCATGTAGCAGCACACGTACACAT
This sequence comes from Sciurus carolinensis, assembly GCF_902686445.1. Lineage (NCBI taxonomy): Eukaryota > Metazoa > Chordata > Mammalia > Rodentia > Sciuridae > Sciurus > Sciurus carolinensis. The sequence continues at coordinate 26,155,397 of NC_062216.1, forward strand.
ACATATGCCCACACGCATAGTCTCACTTATGAACAAAAATTAAATCCACCCAACTGTTTCATTTTCCACAGTATTTTTAACTTTTGGAAGGTCTCGTGTATTTCATTGCTTTGAATTCTACAATAGTTATTTGACTCTGAATCACCATTTCAATATTATCAATGTCATTCTAGGAAAGTATGGAGAAAGTTTAAAAAACGCATCTGTCTCTGAAAATGCTTGCATCTGTTTTGCAAGTATGAGAATCACGAGAGCATTTAGCCTATTAGAGCACCTCAGATTATAAATAGGACGATTCACAGTTATATTTTAATAAAATTAACAGGCTTGTGACTGCGATAGTGTGGTGACAGCTACCAACTCTCTGTCGTGAAGATTGGGGGTATCTTGATGATGGCAGAGAAGAAGAATTTCAAATCACTCCAAGTAACAAATATCCATGAATTTTTATTTCTGTACTTGAAGTCTAGAAGGCCAGAAACAGTCATACTACTTGAAATATTTTTATCACACTAAAATGACCACGCAGTCAGGGCTACCACCTAAGTTTGAATGAGGTAGGTATTCCTTCTCATTCTCCAGCAGGAGAATCTCAATCATCTTCATGGGAGGAGAAATATCAGTATGTCCATAGTCTTGTTCTCCCTTAGTAGGTCACTGTGTGAGCACTGGAATCAAATTATCTGTGTTCAACTTGGGGCTCCAGATTTTAGCACTTTGTGACATTTATCATCTCATGGATCTCCCTCAGGCCAGTTTATTCTCTTTATGAAAAAAAACGAGGATAGTAATTTCTTTCATGTCACATTATAATGAAGATTAAATGCATAGCATTTTGGACTGTGTATGGCAAGGCTTAAGGCATATAGATTACTGTTTATCTACACACACATATGGTATTTATAAGTATATATATAGTAAACATTTATAAGTATATATGTGTGTGCATATATATAGTAAGTATTTATAAGCAATCATTGCCTTTAGCAAGGTAATTAGTGTTTGTTTAATAAATATTTACAGATGTTTTTTTTCTTTAGAGGCATTGCAAAGACAGAATGGCAGAACAGTATCACCTGTGTGTTGAAGCTAGTAGAGAGAAATACTGAATAAATTAATCTGTAAAACAAAAGTGGGGGTTTTTTGTATTCCTTTTTTGTTTAGTACTTAAAGATGATTGTTAATTTTAATTTTTTTTCATTTTATCACTTATTGCAAAAATGACAAATTATTGATATATTGTACTAAAAACTGTTCAAAAATTAAATGCTTTAATGGAAGAGAAAGAGGAGAAATATGTATTTGTAGGGATAACACTTATTTCCAATAAAAAGAAAGCACATGCCTCACATATAGGTATTTTCTCAATACTGTAGGAACTTGAGAAGTATTGTTGTTTGAATCTCGGTCATGAAAGGATGAATGGGATTGGGTTATTCTTTAGAAAAAAAAGTTAAAAAGTGGGTAAAACTATCAATTCAATGCAGCTCCATTATAGAATTTCCGTTCACTCAGTAGAGTTAAGGGACCCAGAAAGCATGTTGTGTTGTGGCCATTCTTGATTTTCTACATATTCAACTGAGGAGATGGAAGTGGTATTTATGAAATAAAAACAGTCACTGCACTGTAGAATTTGCTCTGAGTATCAGGAGCATTCAAAAAAGAGAGAGAATGATAGTTCCTCACTCATTGCACAGGGCTTTATGCCACAGGGTAACAGTGATCCACTTCATCTTATAAAAGTTAGATGAGTTGGTATCAGTCTAAGGGAGGTGCAAACACTTTAAATTCTCTCATTGGTCTCCTCCCTTACAGAGTGTAGGATGGAACCAGGTGCCTGTGGTGCACACCTGTAATCCCAGTGGCTCTGGAGGCTGAGGTGGGAGGATCACAAGTTCAAAGTCAGCCTCAGGAACATAGCTAAGTTAGTGAGACTCTGTCTCAAAATAAAAAATAAAATAAAATAAAAGAGGCTGGGGATGTGGCTCAGTGGTTAAGTCCCCCTGGGTTCATTCCCTGGTACCAAAAAAAAAAAAAAAAAAATTCACATTTCTAAATCCCATTTCCTCATATGGAAACACAGAAATTACCTCATAAAAGGTAGCTACACTACATAATTGAATTTATGTATGTAAATTGCTTGGCACATGAAAAATAATTAAGGGAAACTTAACAAACAGCACTCTATACCTTTTTCTGCATTTTTTCAAGATCCATTAAAGGTATTAAATAAGCTTAAATATTCTGTAAACCTAATAAAAATATAATAAAACATATAAGCTGTATCACTATTAATTTGTCTGTTTATTGTTGATAAAATATTTATTGGATATACCATTTGTATAGAATACTGTGCTAGGCCCTCAGGGAAATAACTGATGAAACCATAAATCTGTTTTCAATTAGCTTAAGATCTATTAGTTAAGAAAGTCACATACACACCTATAATACAAGGCTAGATTAAGTTGTTTCATAAGGAGTATCTGCTCAAACCATTTACAGTTTAGAAGAGGTAGAAAAATATCATTTTTTGTGGAATATTGACATGTGGCCTCAATCTAAATGAATTTTGCATATTTACTAATTTAATCCCCTCCCAATATTTCATTGAAATACATTCTTCTATCTAACTGAATTCACAGCTATGACCCAAAGACAGAATGTGGGTCCATGCACTTAGGATTTATAGAATGAGAAGATGATTAGCCCTGTTAGCAGCCACATAATTTAAGACAAACAGTGACTTTGAAAAGATTTTTAGGATTGGCAGTCCATCTTTGAGGTTGTCTTGATTGTAGTCACACACAATTGTGGAGGTTTAAGCAAAATTGTGAGAGTTTCAATGATAAGCATAAATATGCAACTAAAATATTTTGTCTTTAAGACACAAATATTAAAGACATCTTCTGAATTTGGGGTCCTGGGCTGTAGCAAACAGGACAAGTCAGAAGGTTGATGCACAGAAAGAAGGAAGGGGCAATACCTAAGGAAGATCAAGGGGAAAAAAAGGAGGGGAGAAAAGCAGAAAATGTTATAATTTTGAAGGTAACTTTAGAAATTCAGGGCCTGTTCTTCTAATAGTTTGAATGTTCTGGCAAAGTAGTCTAACTTTTTCCCCATAATTATCTTGCTACTTTAGGGAATTCATTTAAAACTTGTGAAATATTCTGTAAAGTGAGAGGCAACACACATCAGTTAGATAGACTATAGATAGGTAATGACATTATTCTTGTGGTATCTGCTATCTCACAATGATTGAAGACTAATAATATTGAATGGAGATTTCACAAAACCAAGAAGCCACTTTGTCAATAAGTCCACAATGTGTGTGTCAAAATAAACGTAATGTTCAGATACACAGAGTGAAGGAAAAAGGAACAAGAGTGTACTTAAGTCTAGGAAGAGAGGAAGGAATGGGAGAGGGGTGGTATGCATTACCAGGATGAAGAGACTGTAGTGTTCGCTTGCCAAGAATCTCAAGATAATAAAGGTTGATTTTAACATGATTAACTGATTAAAATAAGAACAATAATAAAAACGAAATTTAATACATTCAGAACAAACTTTAAGGTAACATTTATTGAGCTCCTCACATGTTCCAGGTACCATATTAAGCTTCTTGTAAGTCCTCAGAACAATCCATAGTAGTGTATTATTCCTATCATATTATAAATGCAGTTTTATTTAAAAACCTTTCAAGAGCATATAATCTTTATCCTATCAATATCATGTTGAGACTGTATGAAGTTCACTGTATAGTGCTACTACATTAAAAATATCCTAGATCATTACAACTCAAGAAATTCTAAAATAACACACTATAAAAGATAACATGCAAAGTAGGTAAGGAAATAGAAATGACAGCCAAACATCCTAGTTTTAGTTTTTAACTAGATGTGTCACTTTGGGCAAGTTACTTATCTTCTCTGTATTTCAGATGTCCCATTTCTAAAGTGGGTATAAAAAATAATCCCTTCTTGACTGAGTTGTTGTAAGAGTTAAATAAATTAGTATGCATGAAATGTTTAGAAATCTCCATCATACATAGTAAGCAATTTAAAATGTTATTTATTAGACTGACATTTTGGACTTCTAGAAAACTAGGATTAGAGAAAGGGTAAACATATTCTTACATCCTTCATTTCACCATCCACCATAAATGTGGTCCTCTTTTTGGATAAATTTTAACATTCTTAAGATTATTTTTTTGAGTATTTTGAAGCACCTTTAACTTCTTTTTATTTTCTTTTATTTATTCTTGAGTGTCTGATACAGAAAATAATATGATACTTAAGTTTAAAAGTTTTTATAACTTGAACCAAGGGTTCATACAACCCTACTACATGTCAGAAGCAAACTGGATTTCAACAGAGAATTTTGTTCTTCCCAGAATATGCAATCAGCGACCAATGCTATTTTGATGACCTTTTTCCCCTGTATTTTCAGTTTTGTTCTCTCCACACGGTATTAATTTCTGAACATGCATTCTGCCCTCAGGGAAAAAACAATCTTTTCTAAATTGTGTCATTAAATTAGTCTAAACTTCCAAAGAGGATTATCTGAAAATGTCTTAGGGTCAAATATGTTATTATTTTACAGAGCTTGAGTTTTAACATTATTGTTCTGGTTGCTTCTAACAGTAAGGTAGAATTAGAAAAAAAAATCAAGAATGATGCTGGTGGAAACTATGTAGTTGAATAACGTGACAGAGGAAGTGCATGATAGTGCTTCCAAGAAAAGAGCTGACTGGAAAGGCCTAGAACAGAAAGCTGCATAAAACTAGATGGTGAGGAGGGATAACAACTCTGCTACTTCCGCCTAGTGGATTGTCTCCTGATTTAGAGAACCTAACAGAATGGAGTCAGGTGAACTATCATGAGATCAGGTTGCACCCTCTCTTAGCTTGTATAGAAATGTAACTGCTCTTTCACAAGCTGAAAGAATTACATAGTTTTGAAGATCCTTGGCATTCCAAGGCAAACATCTTGAGTTCTAATGAAATATAGAGGAGAGGACAAGCAAGAAGGAAGTTACTGGGATAACGTTCAAGCAAGTGTAAAAATGCAAGCATGTCTTATCTCTTTATACCCTTGTACCCTCTTCTTTTCCTGCTCAGAGCCTTCTCTTCTCCTTTGTCCTTTGAAATTTTCCTGGAAGAATTTTTTTTTTTTTTCCATCTGGATTGATTGAGCAGTAATTGGCTAGTTGAATGGATGAAAGACTTGTAATGCTGAAAAAACTTGAGACTTTTGCCTCATGAAAAAAGGTTCTGTTGAGTCTAACTGCATTTCCAATTATTGAAATGTGTGTGATGTGAGAAATATGTTTTTAGCTCAAGGCTTCTGCTGTTGCTGTTTGTTGTTTTGTTTGTATGACTGGGAGCTGTCACTTTATTCTGGGCTGTGGAATCAGAGAGTAAATACTGCTTCGTCACATCACCTCAAGAGAAACAATATTTTTAAAGTTCAACCTGCTCCAGTGAAACCTGAAATCCCCAACAAAATCATTCAACTCCCTCCTATTCAGTTCTCTTTCTAACTTTCCAAGCTGCTTATTCTAACCTTCTTTCTCTCCTGGGATCTCCCATGGCGTCACCCCTGCTACCCTGCTCAGCATGCAGTCTTGTCTCATTTTCACCAAATAATATATTTCATATGGGGAGAGTCAAGACTCTGTGTCACAAAACCAGAAAAAAGCAGCAGCATTTACTTGGGTATTTTCATCCACTTGCTTCCGGTTACTATGGAAAAGCGTCCCTAGCTCTAGGATAAATATGGAACCCCCATCCAAATCATGGACACAGCTTTATTTAGGAACTTCTGCATATTGTTTTCTTTTTTGCTTCTCATTTATTTATTTTCAGCCTTTTCCTCTCCAATATATTCTTCTCCTTTCTGTTTAAACTTGTTGAGTTTTCTCCCACTGTTGGAGGGAAATGAGCAAAAGCAAAGCAAATACCTTTCAGTGCCACATAACACTTAACTGTGCTCTGTCCTGTCTCCTCTTCAGAATCAAAGGATGCTTCCAGTTTCTGACTCCCAGTACTACTCACCTCAAGTTGAACTGAACTCTCACTAATGTACATTAACTTTCTTCACAAATAACATCAGTAATCTCCTGGTGGTTAATTCCAAAAGCATGTCTCATTAGTCATGTTGCTTGACAGAATTTGACTAAATACTCTCCTACTAAGAATAATCTTCAGCCAAGTATGGTACTGCATACCTATATCCCAGCAACTGGAAAGCCTGAGGCAGGAGGATCACAATTTCAAGGCCAGCCTCAGCAATTCAGCAAGGCCTGACTCTGTATCAGAACAAAAACAAGTTTCTAAAAAAGGGCAAGGGATGTAGCTCAGTGGGAAAGCACACCAGGGTTCAATTCCCATTCCTCACTCCCCTAAAAAAAGAATAATATTCATCTGAAGAAAAGAAGAGACTTGAGGAAAGAAGAGATTAAAAAAAAAAAAATTTGAGAAACAGGAAAGAGAGCAGACTAGAAAAACATGAGAATGACTGTTTACTGGTAATTTAACTTTCAGTGTGCACACACCTCTTAATTCTCCTGTCCTCACTTTCCTTCCCAATGGCCACTGATACAGAAACATGTTTGCCAGTGTCCTTTACAGATTCCTCTTTGTGTACTTTTCCTGAAAATATTGTGTTTTGGGAGGTCAGTGGAATTCTTGTTCTGTACTCTCCCTGGGATATCTCTCACAATCCATGTGGTTTCATTTAGGAAATCTAAGTTAATCACTTCCAAATTGTTATCTCTAATCCATATTTCTCTCCTGAGAATATGAACCACATAGAAACCTGGAATCTGGAAACAGATATTTTTTACGTTTGCACCTCCGAAATGAAATTCATCTTTGGCTGCCACTCCCTGTTCTCCATTTGTGTCTCTTATCTAAATGAAGTACACTGTCAGATTTATTTATCTGAGTGTTCACAGCCTGGTCATCATAATTGGTACCTTTATTATCTTTACTGTCAAGTTCAACCTTTGACCAGCAATTCTTTCTACCAGGTCTCTCTTGAATCCATTCACATATCCCACTTGCCTGTGTGCTTGTTGGGACCAGCTTAAACATGTCACTGGACTTCTGTGAGGGACTCTTAACTTAATGCTCTTGCCTCTAGCCTGACCTCAGGTCCACCCTCAGAGAAACTGGATTTGTTTATCCAAAGGATTTAACTGAACAGGCTACTGCCATTGGACTCTTACTCTGTTAGATTAAAGCTCCAATTCTTTAATACAGCTTACCCAAACTATTCTGGATATAAACTCATGCCTGATTGCTCACAACTTCACTGCCAAGACTCTCTAAGCTCCAACCACTTCAAGCTTCTTTTAGTTTCCTGAGAGTATCATGTTCTTTTTTCTTCGGGAACTTGCATATATTTCGTCTTCACTCTTGCCTGGATAATTTCTACTTTCCTTGAAGTTCTCCCTGGGAAACTTCTTGATCTCCCATGCTTGGGAAACATACTTTTTCTAAGTATTGTTAGCTTTTTTTTTTCCGTCTGCCTTTATAAAGGAACTTAATCTGTATATTAACTACATGTTTAGGTACTTTATTCTCCATTAACAGTAAGTTTTATTCTCCATTAATCAGTAAGTTTCTTAAACTTAGTCTTGGATTGAATGGTGGCTTTTAAGAAGATCTGTACAGGAATTAATTCCTGGAACCTTTAAATGTTAACTTATTCGTGAAAAAAAGTCTTTGTCATTGCAATTAATTTAAAGATCTTGAGGCGCAGACATGGTTGAAATTATCCAGCTGGGCTGTAAGACCTGTGAGTGTCTTTCTTGTAAAAGGCACATGGGGGAGATTTGATAGAAGAGAAGACATAGACAGAAGAGAGAGATGCAATCTGCAGACAGAGGCAGACTCAAGTGATGTTGTATAGGACAAATGAAGCTAGATTCCAGAGAAATTTTCGGGAAGCAGGTTTGTTTAAGCTGCAGAGGTCCAGAGGGGCAGTGGCTAAAAATCTGTGGACCCCAGGTCTGGAAATTTTAGGTTTATACTCATTACATGACACTGGGTGGATACATAACGGTTTTTTTTTTTGTTTGTTTTGTTTTGGTTTGTTTTGTTTTTTTGTTCCATGTTTTAAGTCAGGCAGAGGTTTCATGAGTTTATACCAGGAAAACGGTAATAGTAAATTTTGCGCAGCAACAAGCTTGATTGCAGACCTCACTTTTACAAGAAAGAGAAACCTGGCTTTTACAACAAAGAAAAAACTTCAAACCACAGTGAGCTCACTGCAGAAATCCTGTTGATATTCTTTGTAAAAATCTTGTTGATTAGGAGAGAACCTTGTATGTTTCAATTATGGAGAGGGTTCTCTTTGTTGGGGGTACCTGGTGGTTGCATCAATGTAGCCATAAGCCATACAAAGAAGGCAAAATAGAGATGGAGGCAGAGATTGGACTGATGTGGCCACAAACCAAGGAACTCAAGGAATGCCAGTAGCCCCCAGATCTGGAAGGGGCAGGAAGGACTCTCTCCTAGAGCCACCACAGATATTGCAGGCCTTCCAGCACCCTGATTTCAGGTTCCCAGCTTCCAGAACTGTAAGAGAATAAATTTCTGTTGTTTTAAGCTATGCATTTGTGACAATTTGTTACAGCAGTCTCTTGAACCTAATACAGTTCAGAATTATCTGCTCAGAACTGGGTGATTGATAAACATTTCTTAGAAGAATGAAGACTCATAGACATGTGTTGGCATCTATGTACTAAGCTTATTTCAGATGATCTGTATGGATACCAAAAATAAGATTATGGACACTCACCATGTAAATTTAAATACATGAGGGCACTACCAAACATGTGAATATAAGAAGGTAAAATGTTTTCAATCATGAATTAATGTACACATCACATGCTTTCTTCTGTCAACCTCTTCCTGATTAAATATGCAATTATGTCAATATATTAGATTGATTCTGATACTGAAAATCACAATGAGATTTCAGTAAATATATAGACATCTGAGTATGCTACAATGTATGCGATTTAATAACTTTATTGAGTACAAGATAGTCACATTTAAACACAGTTGTGATAAAAAGCACATTATAATACTTGCATCTGCTTTTTGTCTATGACAATATTTGTAGGAAAACTTTCATAAAACTTATAAAATAGGTAGGCATCTGTGTCTACATTTAAATAGCAACCAGGACAATTTAAGAAAGACTTGTGTTTAAAACCTCAGTAATCTACAAAAAAGTATGTTGCCGAATTCATTAATATATCCTACAAAGGAACACCAAACAGCACACCTCATTAAAAGAAGTTATTTTAAGAATATAGACTGATATATTTCAAGGGATTCATTTTAAGTTGACTGCTTCAAACCTTAAAATTTCTATTAGTTTGATTCTCCAGCACAGGTCTTCCTTTGAACAGCACCTTCTTTTTGAAAAAGTTTACCTTGATTTGACTAGGTTCATTTTAATTAGTAGTGGTGTAGCAGGGATGTGGAAGCAAAGAGAGACGGGGGGAAAATTCAAGGGTAAAACTTACAAAAGAGGTCAGAAAAAAATTACAGGACCTAGAAAAGCTATGCCAAGCTTATTTGGGAGAGGCATGTTAAATGCAGTGTCTTGGAGGGAAATGTCTTATTGCTGTGGTATTTAAATAACATTGTGTTTGGTGAGATGATTCCATGACGTTCCACATCATGCTAAATTATGTCAATCACATTAATTATTTCACTCCTGCTTGTACAGTAGTATGGTCAGCTTCAAACTTTTTATTGTGATTTTCTATTCACCAATTACTAAACTTTCGCCATCTTTCATTTCAGTTACTTCTGTGTTCATTTCAATTGGGTATTCAAGTGATTTTAAGAAGTTTTATTGACTGCATTCCATTTTTAAATCATGTGCAGAAATGTGTAGGATGCATAATACAGGGAGCCATTTAAATCAACCTTTTTAAAAAATGTTATCAGCTCAATGACATCCATTCATAGAAATGTCACTTCCAAGTATTCTTATAATTGGACAGAATGATCAATGCCATGACACTAGTCTGTGTCATAATATTTATATGTTACAATGTAACATTCTAGGTTCTGCAACCTAACAAAAAATATGACCAGGATTTGTGCTAATTATTATGCTAAAATATGTGCATATGTTTAAGCTACTTGTCTGATGTGAACACAAAAGAAGGATTTTTCTTATAATAATATGATTTTTGTTGTTTGTGTATCTTCAATTGCATATTTCTACTTATTTGAGACTTTTAGTAATCTTAAGGTAATGTATTTATTCTGGATAATTAATCAGTCTGCAATGTTTCATGTAGATATAAACAAATGCTATCTTCCTATGATTATTTTCTCATGGAAAATTTTTTCATTTTTAAAAAAAATTATTGATACATATTAATAATACCTATTAATGGGGATGCAGTGTCATATTCATGCCATGCATGATTGCAGTGGGCACTGATCAAATCCAACCAACTTGTTTTAAAACAACCCCCACATGCCCTTCCCAATCTCCAGTAATCACTATTTCACTTTCAGGTCCACTTCTTTTAGCTTCCATCTATGAGCAAAAACACATGGTACTTGTCTTTCTGTGTTCGACTTATTTCACTTATAGTGTCTTCCAATGCCATCGATTTTGCTGCAAATGACAGAATTTCAGTCTTTTGTGTGTTTGAATTATACTCCATTGTGTATGTAAGCCGCATTATCTTTATCCAGTCATCTCTTGATTGGTTCCTAGGTTGCTTCATGTTTATTTTACAAATGAAATATATAGATTCTGATAAAAATTTCTTCAAGAATTATATTTTTAAAGATATTTTCATAGTCATAACAATCAAATATGTGCTATATTTTCTTTTAAAAAGGTAAAAGTTAGTTTACAAATCTAGTGCATATTTCTTTTGAGTTTTATTATTTTTAGTCTTTTTCTTGCAACTCCAACTTTAAACTTTTAATTCCTGTTAATTTACACTTATTTATCTCATAAGTCAATTTATTTTATGTCTATTTGAGCTCTATTTTTAGTTTCTTACCCATGACTAGTTTGAAAGTGTTTCTTTCTTAGACTATATGACATTGAAAAAAAAATACACCAATTTCATCTATGTTCATTTTTCCTATTTTTAGGTTTGATAGATGTATGAGTACATTGCAAGAAGGTATTGAATTATACTTTGTTTCTCATTTATCAAATATTATTTTGTTCCATAGTTTATTAGGTTTATTTGAGTTAAGTATAAAAAAATGGAACCATGATTGTCAAAAAAGTCACATAGAAATTGTTCATAAGAATTATATTTTTAAAAACTCAAGCAAAAAAGTCATAAAGTTAAAGGATAAAAGATAAGTAGGTGTCACCACTGGTGGTGAATATTCGAGGCTGATATATGTGCACTTCTAGACAAAAATAAACATGGGATAAGCCTCTTAGTCCTCCCAGGATCAAAGCAAAATATTTCAATCACTTATCCTCATTTCAACATACTTCCCTGAAGTTACAGATTTGGGAATTACTTTTCAATTTTTAAGCTGCTCTAAATGTTCATTTTAATTAATACAAAATGGCATGGGATGGTCCAAATCTAATTTTGATGGTTCTCCCCTAAGGCCTATTTCATATACGACCTGATTAATGGTATACTGAGCAACATTAGAAGTAGTAAATACACAAAATAGTATGTGAAGCCAAGGTGTAGTTAAAAACATTTGAATTTTTCAATGAATGTGAATTACAGTACAAGTCATCTGTCACACAATATACAGGGGGTGCTCAGTGAATTGCTACTGACTGACGACTGAGAGTTTTCATAGATATATTTTATGTTCAACCTCTTAAATATATTTATTACTAATAACAGCTGTAATCTGTGAAAGGGATCTTGGTTTTTGAATATCTTACAATAATTTTAATTAATTTACACATGCCTTATATTCTGCCAGAATTTGTTGAAAATGCTAATATTAGGAATAAAACAGAATCCGGGAAAAATAACTTTATTCTACCATAAATCACCTAAAATACCTGGCCTAAGACTTTAACTATTCTGAAATTCTGTCGCTTACTTTTATTTCATTTTATTTTATTTTATTTTATTTTATTTTATTTTATTTTATTTTATTTTATTTTATTTGGTGCAGGGGACTGAACCCAGGGCACCTATCCACTGAGCCAAATCCCCAGCCCTTTTTATTTTATTTTTTTATTTTGAGACAGAGTCTCGGTAAGTTGCTGAGGTTGGCCTTGCAGTTCTGAAACTCCTGCCTTAGCCTCCCTAATTTCTGGAATTACAGGTGTGTGCCATCGCACCTGACTGTCACTTACTTTTTAATGGTAATTTCTGCATACTTTCCATTTTTGGGGGGGCGTGGGGGTCAGGCATATAGCAAGGGTTTAATTATTGTACAAAATTTGTATCTTCAATGATAAGGAGAAATTTTTTTCCCACTCTTCAACTCTACTGTTTACTAATAGTATTGTCTAAGGTATAATATCAGTCATTTCTGTTAAATTAACCTTGGCAGGAAGTCGGTATTAGCTAACTTTGACTTATTGAGTAAACATTAGCTCTAGTCTGTGAAAATAAATATATTAAGTTATAGAAGATGCTAATATACTTTTTATATTTCCTGTCTAATAACTTAATTCCTCTAACACATGCTGATCTTTATCTTTTAGAAACACACTGTTTTAGTGAAATTATTTTGGCTAATGTTTAAAAATGCCAAGAAAATATGCATTTTCATCTCTTTTTTATCATACTTTTCAAGCCTGTTTTCAGGCTTTTGTCACAAATTGAGAAATTCTTATTTGAAGAAAAATCTTAAAGGTTTCATTTTGTTGAACTTGTTCTTTTAGCAAAGTCTTCATGTTTCTTGAATTTGGGATTACACTTGGAAACCAGTTTGTAAACAGATGCTGTAGTGTAGAGAGTTAATACTGATACTTAAGAGGATTCTATGATCTTATGTTTTGTTTTGCTTTCTTTCATTTGTGGAAGTAGAGATTGAACCCAGGGGTGTTCTACCACTGAGCTACAACTCTGACTCTTTTCTCGTTTGTTTGCTTTTGTGTTAGGTTCTTGCTAATTTGTCCAAGTGGATCTCCTTGAACTGGCCACCCTCCTGCCTCAGCCTCCCAGGCAGCTTAGATTACAGGTGTGCACCACCACACCAGGCTTGATTCTGAATGTTCTAAGACAAATCTGTTTTTTTCTCACCTATCAAATTAATTGTCACTTTCAGATGGATGAAATAATCTTGCATAACTTTCTCATATGTCAGTTGAGGGGAGAAAGCAAAGATGTTTGCCAAAACCATACAGTGAGTTCATGGGCAAGTCTGGGCTTCCTTCAGGTCCTGACGTTCCTGAGGCTAGTAGCATTTTCCTTTGCATCCTCCACAGTGCTGTCGGGAGTACTTATCTCTTTGGAAGTGTCACATTGGAACCTGAGATGAAATGACTTGGTAAATGCAGAATAGTAACCCTACTCAGCTTTCCAAAAGCCTCCTTTTGTAGGAAATCCCAGACAATAAGGGATCTAGAATTTTCTATTCTATTTCAGTCACTGAGAGCATATCTTATGGAGAGTTAATAGATTTTACATTTAGCATACATTTTCAATATATGATGGATAGTAGATTTTAGAGAGAGGGAGGATATACTAGACCCCAAGAAGTGCAGAGATACACCATAAAGATGCTGCCCAATATCATGAAAAGTGGTCTTCTTGTCATTGTCACAGGCAAGTGGAGTAAAGAACCGAAGTCTAAGTCTGACATGTTTAAACAAAGGTCTTGGGCTGGTGGCCAAAGAGAATCCTGATGACCCAAGGGAGAGAGCTTCGCCATTATCATGTTTGAATGGTTTGGTTTCCTGAGTGTCGAGATGAAGTTATTTAATTAAGAGCCTTGTAGGGATAACAGATAAAAGCAGCAATATTTTATAGTAGTTAGCAGAGAGAATGAGTCATCAGAACTAAAGAGAACACTAATTTTCACCATCTACTGACAGTCTACGTATTCCTCTTAGCACGTTTTTTCTGCTGTTAGATGTTGGAAGAAAGAGTGACAAACACAGTAGAAAGGAGGAGTCATTTGAAAAGATTTATGAGGTCATGAGCACATTTTCTTTTAAGTTTTCCATGGTTTCTACTTATATTACTGCAAGAATAGAATACAGTGTTCTACTTTGAAAAATACACAAAAGACTATAGAAAAAAAAGGAAAATGGCTTCCTGAGTTCAGGTCAGTTTGTGGCCTTGTTATGCTTGTGTGTCTGTGTGTGTGTATGTGTGCTGGTGTCTATGCATGTGCACAAGTGATGGTTTCTTTTTAGCAATTATTGTTTAACATATGTTAGGTACTAGATCATTTTCCATTTTTGTTTAGGGGGTAGTTTAGCAATAGTTTATTTATATCTCTAGCTTAATAATAGTAATAAGTTACTTGAGCTGTAAAATGTATTTGTCAGACTGACTATTTATATAATATATAATATTTGATACCTATCGTGGCATAGATCATTGTATTTTTATTTATGAATATAACATTAACTGTAAAAGTAACTGATGACCTCTAAGCATTCACTGTCATCCTGTGAAAACAATATAATTATGTATAATTAATAATTATAATTTGAATTAATAAATGATAGTAATAATGTATATAAGTATATAAGTATATAAGTATATAAGGATAGATGTTAAGTGCCTAAGGATAGATGTTAAGTGCCTAAGTGTAAATTGCCATCTAATGGCTAGTAAATTTTATATTTTGTTTTGTGAAAGATAACCTGACACAATTTTTATCATAAGTATTCCCAATTTAAAGTAATAATATTCAGCAGTAATAATAATTTTATTGGTTCATTATAAATAAAAGTGAAAAAATATTCTGGAAATTTCTTGTAATAGCCAATTAATTGGAGAAGGAAGATGGGGGCTCTTGATGACAACATCTCTGCACTTGCTAGATTCCATGTAATATTTGGGGCTGAATGAAATGGTAAAGCATATTAGCTATCATTTT
Source organism: Sciurus carolinensis (assembly GCF_902686445.1). Taxonomy (NCBI): domain Eukaryota; kingdom Metazoa; phylum Chordata; class Mammalia; order Rodentia; family Sciuridae; genus Sciurus; species Sciurus carolinensis. The sequence goes on from NC_062216.1 coordinate 26,170,443, forward strand.
GCCAGTCCTGCAGTATCACAAATGCTGCTACTAATGATAGGAATTTCTGTCAACACTTTCTCTTGCCTCCTATCCTTCAGGGATATGGAGATGGGAACAGTGAATTTGAACCACATCTGCCAGAAACTGGGATTGTGCTGGAACGAGAAAAATGCTAGGTGGGAATATGTGTTTTTCCAGTTATGTAAAAATTGTTGACTATTTTACATCTGAGTTTGTGTCTCAACTTTGTGGAAGCTACTTCCCACTGTTACTTCTGATTCTGCACTGTTGTCCAATCTTCATTAATGAAGAGGTGAGCTCATGAACTTTCAGGACAACAAAGGCCAATCCTTTTTATTTTAGTAGTTAAGCATTACAAAATATTTCAGAAATTAAAAAGATATGGAAAAAGAAAAATGACAATGTGTTTATTCTCAACTTGCAAGAAAAAAGTCAGTGTAATTGAAGATACCTCGGATCTCACGTGTCCCACACCTTATTTGAATTCTTCTTTTCTGCCTTAGTAGTTATCATCCTAAATGTGATGTAATGGTTTTCCTTATCCCCATAAATGTCTTTTGGTTTTGGATACTTTGTTTCCTATGATACTGAAGATTTTGTCTTGTTTCATTTTAAAGCAGTCAAGTTTTTCAGTCTTCTTTTGTGGCTCTTTGTACTTTCCTTGGTAAGATGAGTAGATTATTTTCACATGAGTTAGGTGGTGATTGTGATGGAAGATTTTTTAAATATAAGGGAATAGAGCAAATAAGTAAACATATGAAGGGAAAGATAGGCTATGATTCCTTTCATCACATAAGGCAGTTAATATGGCAAGGGAGAAAAGGAGTATGAATATATAGATATTATACTGGAGTTGGAAATACCAATGCAAATGAATGTTTTGTGGTAACAGCATAGATACAAAATGAATATAGGTATAAATGTGTTCGTGTAAACACTAAATAAGTACAGAGGGATCAAAGCAATTTTATAGCGGGGAATAATGGCAGACACTACGATAGGTGACTAAAAAGTCAACAGGGATGGGGAAAGTGTGATTGCAGGTCAGCTCATAGGATACAATTAGAACATGGTGTACCTTCTGCAGTATTCCTTGCAAAAATATATAACCTGAAACAAACCATACGGAACTATATATAATCCAAAATGACATAGGAAATAACTGGCCTCCAATCTTAGAAAATCAACATCACGAACATCAAGAACCTAATCCACAGTAAAAGAAGCTAGGGAAACTGACAACTAAATGCCATGTAGGATGTGAACTAGATCATTTTCTTATGAAGTATATTTTGAGGATCTGTTGGTGAAACTCAATGGATAATGGTAATGAATTCATGTTTATATCCTGATGTGATTCTTGTGTTAGGGTTATGTAGGTGAGTGTCAGTATTCAGGGTGATAGTACATCACATTAGCAACTTAATTGATCAAGCAAAAAATTATCTGTAAATTATTTGCAACTCTTCTGCAGTTTGAGATTGTTTGAAAATAATACAAAGGAAGAAAACACCCATGAGGATATCACTAAGTTTGTATTACCTTCCCTATTTAGACATATTCACCCAACTAACAACACAACCTCCCTGTGATACTACTCTCAAAGCTCAGGAAAATACTTTGTTCTTTAATGAGTTGGTGTATTCCTAACCTACATGATGAGCATCAGACACTCCTGGCAGCTGGAAAGCTCTAAGATAGATGCTACACTCATTGGATATAAACTTCTTCATTTAGTATTTTCTGTACAGTTTATCCCTCCTGTCTTTTGTCTATTTTCTTTTGTTTTTATTGTAGACCTAAAAGTTTAAAATTTATTGTAGCTGTCTTTATTTCAAATACTTTTCCACCCTGGTAAATGACAGAGGTGCTTAACAATAAATACATTACTATCGGGTTTCTCCTCTGTCCTCCTTCCTGCTTCCCCCAGAGCCATGCACATAATAACTCTTCAACCAATGGCCACTGAGTTCATGATCCTACTGTTTTTTTTGCAGCAAAATCACATGAGTATACACATTTATTATGTTGTGTTTAAAACGTGAGTTTTTAACTCTAGTGAAAAGTGCTGACTTAAATATAAAGATGATAGGATAGACATCAAAGTGCTGCCAGGCCTAAAGATTGTCAGTATAAAGGACTCACATGAAATGCACAGAGAATGGGCACATATCCTGGGTCACTAGGTCATGACAGGGAATTCCAGAGTCTGGTGGTCAACAGTAAGGAATACTCCAGGTCACAGGAATAAAGAAAGCGCAGGCACAGTTACCTTCAAGTTACTGCATCCACATTTTCAGGGTTCCCTTGCTAGCATCTAAAACTCCTCTTGTGTCTCAGGCCCCAGGTTTCCCTGTTTTGTACTGAATTTCTGGCTTTCAGTGTTCCAAGCTCTAGCTTACCAACAATGATGAATCTTGAACGTAGAAAATAGAAGTGCAGGATTTTGTATAATGTGATAGTTGAAATATCACAGGTAATGAAAGGCTTGCAGATTTGGGGATGGGGTGGGCACAAATGACAAAGTTCAAGGCTGGCAGGTATGACATTATAACAGGAAAGAGTAAGGAAAGAGCTCTCCCAAGTGCTTCACATTTCTACTCCTATTTAAGGTCTTCTTACTCGTGATTTATACCTCAATGAATTTCTAAACTTGTACATAAATTTGCATATGATTCTACACTCTGATTATTTTTTTCTAAATCCCCTTTACAGATTGGTCAGGAATTTATCTAGAAAGAAAGATTTTATAAGATAATTTTTGCCCATCTGTTTATTTAAGAAAAAGTAAAGTCTTTGTGACCTCATTATAAAGTTATATCTCATAAATTCACATCTCTGTTTACTGCCTCTTTCTTCATTTCTGCATTTGGCAACTTTGATCTTGGTGATTCCACCTACGCCACCCCTTCAAACACACACAGACACACATTCACACGTGCCCAGGTTTGACTGAGGTACTCAGATTGTTGGAAAGAGAAGGGATAGTAAGCAGGGACCTAAAAGGATTACAGTAAGAAAAAGAATATAATAAAGATGAACATGAAAATTTTGAGTTACCAAGGTTAAAACTAAGTGGATGAAAATTCACAAGCAGAAAGGTGCAATCCAAGATTCATTTTCTTAATCTTTCTGAACCAAATGAAACTGAATGTATTGTGTCCTTTAGGCTCTTTATCATGACTCTCATTTTAGCAATAATTTATTCATGAATCTTAGAGACTTTTTTTTTGCATCATTTAAATGTATCATGTCTTGACAGTTTTTTCCTCTCTTCAGGCTCATCTTACTCCTTTGTAATTTATTTAAGTATTTTAGTGTTTTAGAGGATTGTGGATTAATGATGCATTTAAACTGCTTTAGAATGACCTTAGGCTAGGTAAATTACTGAGGTAGTGCCAGCCAGAGATATTTATTTTCATGGCAGTAAGCTTTTCCTCTCTTGTTTAACCACATGGCGCACAAAGTAACCGGCCGGCTAGCTTAAAATATATTCTGTAAGAAATTTTATTAAGAGGGAAACAACTGTTTAAAATCTTGATCCTCCTATTGGCAATATTTAATTCTGTTTCTCACTATGACTGAATGATTTTAACTTGACTATTAACAGTACAGGCTTGAAAGGAAGTACCTCCTAGAATAGTTCTGTCCTTAGGCCCCATAGATGGGAATCTCTGCGTCTCACAATCATACGCACAAAAATAAATGTATTTAAGAAATCATGGGTGCTTGCTTCTTTTCCTTGGAGTTCCATAATTGACACTGGCAGAGCACTCTCTAGAGTACTGATCAGCTCCTGTGACTCCATGTCCAAGTCTTAGGAGGAAGATTCCCTATAACCCTTGTCCCAAGTCATCTGCAGGTCATTGTCTGAAGGCAGGGACATTTTGTGGAGTGTGCTGCTGAATTTTGCAGTAGATGCTGTTTTGCAGTGGAAAAGCACTTAGGTAAGAAAAGAACCAAATTAATTGACTTGTCACATTATTTTCTCTCATATTGCACAAATGCAATACAATTATTTTTTGTACAGCAAAGTATAATATTACAGGAGTGCCAAGTCAAGGATTTGTCCCCTGTTTCTTATCATGTTTTAATTTATGTCCTAAAAAATGGTGATTATTTTTGGAATCATCTTAATTCTTTTTTTCTATTAATATTTCTCCTGGCCTTATCACTTCTCCAGATGGAAAATTCTACATGCTCACGTAGAAAATCCATAAAGATAAATAACTGAAAAATAGTTATTGGTACCTTTCTCAAAAAAGGATTCTTTTATTCATGATCGCAGAAACCCACATTATGTTTTACTGAACACTTGTCTGCCAAAATACTTAAAACTTTATGGATTCTGTTTTGAGGATCTCTGTTGAGCTACCAGTGTGGCTAGTGACAGAGTGTGTATTTAACATGTATGAGACCCTTCCCTGGCCTGAGTTCCATCCCCAGAATAAAAAATAAGGAAGAACCTGTGTCTGTTGCCTATATTCAGAGTGTCCTCAAACACCCAACTCCTGTGTGATTCCTTTTGTCCTTTTCTGTGGGATCTGTAAAAACAGTGTCTTTTCTGCCTGACTTCCCTACAATATTATCAATTACAAAGAGAAATCATTTCACCTCTAGAATTTGTTTATTTCAAGATAAGTGCATAATGTTGTGGGATATGATGTGTCACCAAAGAAGGGTCCAAGAATTTCAAACAAAACCCTTTTTAGTTTCATGCATTCCTTTGAAAGATTGGTAAAGACACCATTATGCCAATGGCACTAATACGTTTATAAAGAAAAATGTGTACAAGTCAGCTTTTTAACCCAAGTCCAGATGTGTTTTTTTGTGTGTAAACTATGGGGTGAAGTTCGAATTTATTGCTAGGAGATGTGAATTCAACTGTCTGTTGCAGAGGCATTATTTGAAAAAATCCAAAAATTTCATATGTTTCTAAATTATTTAAAAATAGAACATCTTGATGAAATCCATATTAAACTTGACTTTACCACCACCCTTTCAGATACATGTTGAAAATAGTAACTATATAACCTATGAAAAATGAATGAGGATTTTTTTTAGAAGAAGACTAAATTAATTTTGAATTTATGATAGTTTAAGTTGTGGAATAGAATTGTGACTTACTATTAAAACCTAGCAAACATGTAAAATGTCAAACTGATCTAAGCTTGGCTAAGGATTAAAAATATTTAAAGATAATGTTCTTAATTAAGAAATAAATAATATAAAATATACTATAAAGTGGTATACCAATGAAATATAGATGAATTACAAAAAAATTTGATAGGACTATGAAAAGAAGATTCACAAAAAAGTAATGTACAAACTAACTGTTTGACTAATTCCTAACCTTCATAGATCCAAAGTCTTTATTTTTTAAATACAAATTTTTAGATTAAAATGCAATAAATGTATATATTTATTGAATACGATATGATATTTCAACACATGTATACAGTGTGTACTGATCAATCAGGGTAATTGACATTTCTATTTCATCATATTATGCTTATGTTTGGAGCTTTTGACTCCCTCTTCTAGGTCTTCATAAACTTTATAATAGGTTTCTGTGAACAATGTTCATCTCATGGTGCTAGGGAGCACCAGAACTTATTTATCTTCTCTAATTGTATTTTGGAATCCATTATCCAAACTCCCTTTCATCACCTCCCTTTCTGACTTTCCAGCCTCTGCCAATCATTAGTCAACATTCAACTATTTTATGATTCCACATATGATGGGCAACGTACATTATTTGTCTTCTTGTGTCTGACTCATTTCACTTAACATAATGATAGATATTTCTCAAAAGAGGAATAAAATTGTCAACAAATATTTTGAAAAAATGATCAATATGATTAGCCATTATGGAAATACAAATCAAAATCACAGTGAGATATCATTTTCATGCCAGTTAGAATGACTTTTATAGGAAAGACAAAAGAATAACAAATGTACATAAGGATGTGGAGAAAAGGATTGACCATCATAGAAAACAATATGGAGGTTCCTCAAAACATAATGCCATAGTAACTCAATTTTATTGTCTCTGGTATCTTGTTGTTTTGTTGTTGTTGTTTTGGTACTGGAGCTTGAACCCGGAAACCCAGAACCCAGAGTTGTTCATCAGTGAGCCACATTCCCTGCATTTTTATGTTTTATTTTGAGACAGGGTCTCCTAAGTTGCTTAGGGCCTTTCTAAGTTGCTAAGGCTGACTTTGAAATTGTGATTCACCTGCCTTAGCCCCCTGAATCATTGTCAGTACCAAGGCTGGCCGGGCTGACATCTTACTGACTTTTAGAAATATAAGTGGTCTCTAAACATGCATTTTGATATTTTTGATGTTTTGGTGGTAGAATTTATTTTCATCATAATTAACTTTTGTTATGAAGAAACGTGTCAAGTGGGAAGAATAGAGTGCGTCTTGTTTAAATTTGTTAGCTTGATATATACCATCTAAATGTTTAGAATTGACTCAAGCCCTATAGATACTGAGGGTTAACCTGCCCTTAAATTTTTTAGTTGTTACCATATTTGTTTGTTTAATCCTTTGTTTTCTAAAATGCAGCCTTGAAAGATACAGTTACACATTTTTTAATATCATACTCTTTGTTTCTCAAAATATAAACAAGGTAAGAAGTTTTCAGGCATTATTGCTTTGTACTTGATGATAGAATTTATTTTCATCTTAATTAATTTTCTGCTCAAACTCAGGCCATCGAGGTCTTAGAATGCCTTAGTTACTGCCTATTCAATACCATCAATTTAATAAGTCTACAATTATATTCCCAATTTCACAGCACTGTTACCACTGATTGGTAACAACACTATTTAGATGATGCACTTCCTTAGACCATTTTCACCCTTTCTATGAGATTAGTTTTATTAAAACAGAGCAGGACCAGTGAGGTGACTGTTAGAATAATGGAATAATAATGAAATCTTCCATTTAGTTTTTAATGTTCTTTCTACCTCATTTTGCTGTAGCTCATGTGTTGGCACTATGGAAGAACACAATTTATGTATACTAAAATTGAATGTTCATTTTGAAAGATCACTTATGTTCCTCAATGTAAAACACAGCACCAAACCAATAGCCTCATAAAATGTAAGTGAGTTGGAACAAGAAAATGGAAATATTAACCTGACTTTAAAAAATTACTGTACAAATGATACGCCAACTAGATGATCTGCGGAAAGACGGGTACATTTTCTTGTAATGCTTTATTGTAGATATGGTGGCGAAGTCATGATCATTCATCCATAAATTTGAGTGACTTTCATTTGGTAACCCTAAATGGAACAACATAGTGACAGGGAACAAATGTCTATCAGGATGATAAGATTTTTCCACCTTTTAAAATAGTTTGGGAAAAAATATTATTTATTTGGATCTTGTCTACACTAACAATTATTTTACAGTGCTCCTGGTTCTTATATTTTGTGGCGGTAACCTCACACTGGTAAACACTATATTTACTGTGGCATTGAGCCAGTGAGACCAGTCCTGCCCATGTATATTTCTGTGTGTGTTTGTGTATATATGTATGCTTATGTATGTATAATAAATTTTGTGCTGTCAGAGGATAATAGATTGTGTAAGAATACTTGCTAGGAAAAACACATAAGCAAAAAACAACTACAGATTTTTAGAAGTTAATAAAATAATCGTGCCCGGAGGCTACCAGAATTTTTTTTTTAAGTCCTTGAATAGCTAACAATATTGCAAGTCCTGATTTGCTAATAATGATTAAAACAATAGTAGTCAATACAGATGTAAAATTGGTGCATCTATAAGAAGTGGAAAGAAAGTCCCTTTCTCTAATTGTGTTAGAGTTTAATATTAAAAATTACTAGCCTTAAAATATGTATAAGTAGAAGCAAGTTTTGTACTTGTATAAATGCCCTTCTCCTAATATGCAAGATCTTGTGCAGTGAAATAATGAAATAATGAGTGTACGTAGTCTAAGGATGGGACATCATTTTTGATTCATATTCATTAATGTCGCCTCTTAAATTCAGAGGTGAACTGTAACTTGGTTGCTTGCTCATTGCACTGTTTGGGGTCAACTGTCAACTCAGAAAATGATCAGGGTTACTACTAACTAGTCTTTAAAAATGTTTACACTAGTCTTCTTTTGGTTAATTCTACTACTGATTGGTCTTTTTATATGGACAGCGTATTTTTTCCTAGATAAATGAGATGACCCCATCCCACACTGTCATCTCTGTGTTCACAGTTGCAGGCTCCATCATTCTCTTCTTGAAGAAACCTTGGTCTCTCTGATGCGTGCCAAGTTTCTATGTAGATAAGAGAACTCTGCCACTTTTTCAGTTTCATCTTCCCTTTTAAACTGCTAGCTTTGGTTGTAGGGTTTGTTTTCAGATAAGAGGTTTGGAATAGCATTAGACTTGTTAGGCTAACATGTTGGGTGCAGTTCACTGACAGGATGGATTATGGAAAGGGAGCAGTAGATATTGTCCAAAGTCCTTTGCACTTGGGTCTGCTGGATGTGGGGCTGTGATAACATAAGATTGGAGGGAGCACTGATTTTAGTTTAGAAAAGAATGATTCTCCAAGAACCAATACAGCATTGAGAATTGCACTCAGGGTAATAGGAAACATATAAATAAATGGCACCAAGAGGGTTGCTTTGTAAAGATAACAAGCAATTTAGTCAGAAATGGTTGCTGTGGCAGGTATTTTCTTTGGAGTTGTTGTTTCCAGCTGATTGAGATCTCTGCAGTCTACTGCTTTCTTGTTCCATTACAATCAGCATGAAATACTGTATAACCAGCATATCTGCAGGCTTTCTTGTCTCCAACTTGAGGACATTTGTCTTCTGTTTCACATTCGATGGATGAATAACACTTAACGTCCTTCAGTATCCAAATGTCAAAATTACTTACCAACACACTTTGCAGTCACTAACGGGGTCATGTATTAATGAATCCATTTGCCTGGCAATAGCTACTAAGTGAAATGGTAGTACTTTGATAACCTTCCAATTGTGTACAAAACGGTGCTTCTTAATTCATTTTTATATTTCCATCCAAAATTATCATTTAACGGGTTCCAGGTGAAAGCATCTAGAAGATAAAATGCTTGCTAGTCTCCCTATTTTGAGAGTTAACCTGGCAGAGACAAACTAATGGCTTCTAGATTAAAGGTAACTATAAGATGATATGACAACAGTGTATGATCCTGAATGAGATTCTGTACCTGAAGAAAAAATTAAAATGATAGGTGGGATATTTAACCATGCACTTATACTAGATAATAATTTCATTTCAATGTTCATACAAATGTTTAATTTAAAAAAAAATGTTTGCTTCCTCTTCTGAGCTGATTCTAAAAAGTGACTACCAAGACTAGGATTTCATTTTTTAAATACTTAAATTTAGATGTGATCATAAGGCTGGTTTTTAGGAATAAATGTGAGCATGAGTCATGCATGCCATCTCTAGCCAAGGTTTTTGGAGAGTAGATGTGCTCTCTAGAACCATGTTTTAAATTTCTTTTGGCAGCGGCATAGAGAAAATCAGAGAGGCACCAAGGGATGGTCATGTCACATCACCGAAGGAAACCAAGGCTCTGAATTATTGCAAGAAGGAAGTTCAGCCATCAAAAAGTTATTTTCCACTATGTCAACATAAGTATACTGTGGCTGTTAGAGTCAACCCTCCCCATCTGCAAATTTCAATATTGATGAATCACCTACTCACCTGAATTTATTTATAACACTAAAATAAATATTTCTAGAAATGTGAAAGATGGAGAAAAATTTGGGTCACCTGATACACATGTTCCCACCCCAGGTGGGACAAGGGGACTTTCTGCCTCCTTGCTTCAGGGCTCCAGTAGAGATGACCAGAGGAGATGGCAGCAGGGGACACAGGCACACAAGTGCAGCCAGAGAGGCTCCCTCCCTGGGCTTGTGGTTGGGACTTAAATCATAATTCCAACACCTGTTCATGGGGTGGAATTATGGAAATCACTTAACACTTCTGTATTTATTCTTGTTAAGAAAATGGAATCTACCAATGTGAGTTGTTTTTAGGATTTAAAATTATATCTAACTCTTCATCAATATTTTCCTTACAATTGTTCAGTGATACTAATTCACAGCAGCTTTATAGAACATAACTTCTGTGATTAAGCTTAAATTATATTATAGCTTAGCTCAAAATTTTACTTAGATAAGGTCTAAAGCATGTAATAGAGGGAGATGAGTAGTCTCTTATTATTTTCAATTACACTGAACTTGGATTATGAGAATAGAAAATAGCCACTACAAAGGAGGATTTGATTTTTGTGCTCAAATTATATTTTCATTCTCTTAAGAATCAATTATTATGTATTTTAGACAACTTTTCAGAGAACTGTAGCACAATGTATTTTATTTTGGTATATACATTAGCAAGGCAATATTATTCTTTCCAGAAAGCGTTTTGGTTTGCCATAATTATAATCTATAATCCTTTTAATAATGTAGTTTTCCAAAGTTCTTTGCATCCTCATTCCATAAATAAAATGTTGATAATCATAGAGAATCAATAACATTAGCCAGAAGACTACATTTCCTGGCTGGTAAACACTACCTCATTTACTATTTAACTTCTGCAGTAGGGTGGTCATGTGTGTGTGCATGCACATGTGTGTATGTATGTTTATAGTGCTATGGGAACAGTTTAGAAAATTAAAAAACATATTACAAATTTATTTTTTATAATAAAATACCCTGGAATGAATCTTCATGGAAAAAAGTGAAAAGATGTTTATGGCTATCAATATATATTATAAGTTTTTCATGTTTTACTTTAAACTTACATCAATTTTATTCTTTTGATAGTGTCGCCTTGCTCTTAATTATTACTATTTTTGTAAGTGAAATGCTTTCAAACAATATTATTTCGTTTGAATACATATTTAGGGATTATTTCTTACATATTTTTAAATACAAAGACAAATTCATTTTATCTGTAACATTTAAATATCTAAAAGCAATCTGGTCCAAACATTATGGAAGTCTGGTCTATGAAACTCAGACAAGTGGAGGTGTATTGGTATAAACAAGGTAAGAGACAGGTACTGAAGCAGGTATCCCCTTGACTTCTTATGTTCCTCATCTTTTGCTGAAAATGAAACCTCTTAGCCAATGTCTTATATTTAATAAGTGCACTTGAAAAATTCCTGACCGTTTCTGACTAAAATGACATGACCTATTTTTCATTTTCTCTCAAGGCACAATACTAAAAATGTCTTTTGATTTCCCTGGGAAATGTCCTGTATTAGTTTACTTCAGAGAGACAATAGATAGGAGAAGTAGAGACAATGGATTTGGGGGCCATCTAGTTCTACCATTTTGGTAAAATAGTAAATTTTACAGTACCTCAATTTCCTCATGTACAAAATGGAATCTCAAGTGAAACCACCTCTAATAGTTATGCAGTTTATGTAAAGGGTATGGTTTGGATATGAGGTGTATCAAGCTCATGTATGAATACGGGAGTATTCAGAGGTGCAATGATTAGATTATGAGAACTATAACCTAAATAGTCCAACCTAGTGTGAATGGATGAATCTGGTGGTAACTGTAGGCAGGTGGGGTATAGCAGGAGAAGGAGGTCCACGGGGGGAATGTACTGGAAGGTTTCCTCTTCCCTATGGTCCCTTTCCCTCTCTCTCCCTGTCCACCATGGATTGTACCTGTGAAATTGTGAGCCAAAGTAAAATTTTCTGCCTCTAAGTTTTTCTTCTCAGGTATTTTGGTCAAAGGGACAAGAAGCTAACAAATGAAATAATTTAACACATTCAAATTCATATATGTAGTTTACACAATATAGTATTTGTGTTCATATCAAAGCTTTGCATTTTTTCCTGTCTCTTCTGTTCCCAGTTCATATGTGCGTATACATGTACACATAACTGTGTTCATATATGAAAACATATCATTTTCATCATCTGTTGATGTTTGAAATACAGTGCCATAAAATGGAATTTTATGAACTATCTATTGATTAAAATTATATCATTATTAAAGTGGTTTTTCAAGTTTTGTTTGAGAATTCTTGAATTCTGGTTTATTACAAATCACATTGGTGCAAAAATACTTATTGAAACATAATATATTAAGTGATGTTTTTACTTATCAAGAGGATCTCAATAAAAAATGTCATGGTTGTTCATGTTGGTGGTCTGGTGAAAACTATCAGCACCTTTCAAAATAATGTTTTAACCACAAGAATTAGAAAAAAAATATGTATATAGGATTATAGTAAATTCTGCAGAACTATAGTTATAAAGTTATTAAAATTTTGTGGTTTAATAATTTATTTGCTTTGTAATGAACACATTAAAAACAGCATCAAATGATGAGCCTAATAGAAACCATAATCTTGAAGATATCATGACCCTAAGTAGTTTCCAAATACCTGCCAAAACTAAATATAAGAATATTTGTTATTTCTTACTTCTATTATTACAAAATTACAAATGTGAAAAAACATAATGTTGATTGGTTTTTGCACATATTCATAACTACAGGAAGCTGCATGTTAGTTTGAGCAGAATAACAGTAGAAATTTTTTTCAACAAACCAAGTTCAATAAGGTTAAATACTTCTGCTCTAACTATCACAGGTTCATTATGATTAAGTCTTAGAGTATTGAAGAAGTCTGACTTTTTAAAGATGGCAATTCTTTTTACTACCATATTTCTTTTTTAATTAATCTTTTTAGTTTTTTAATTTCTTCTAATTAGTTACACTTGACCGTGGAATGCATTTAGAAACATTGTACACATATGGAGTATTACAGTAGGAGGCATTTAGACACATTGTACACAAATGTTCTTCTCCTTCCTCTGGTTGAACATGATGCAGAGTCACACCAGTAGTATAATCATACAGGTATTTTAGGGTAAAAATGTCTATCTCATTCCACCATCCTTCCTACCTCGCCCCCTGCCGCCGTACCCCTTCCCTCACTCCTCTCTGCACAATCCAAGTCCCTTCATTCCCCTGCCTCATTATGGATCAGCATCTGCTTATCAGAGAAAACATTCAGCCTTTGTTTTTTTGTATTTGGCTTATTTCACTTAACATATTCTCCAGCTCCATCCATTTACCTGCAAATGCCATAATTTCATTCTTCTTTAAGGCTGAGTAATATTCCACTGTGTATGTGTACCACATTTTCTTTATCCATTCATCTGGTGAAGGGCATCTAGGTTGGTTTCATAGTTTAGCATATTTCTTAATTCTCATCTTTCCAATGATCCCATTTCTCCTATGTCTTGTTGTGAGATAAATTATGTCATTTTGTTTTTTGTGCATTGAAAACGGATTAGAGGAAAAGTTCTAGGGGAAGGAAAGAGATCAAATTTATTCCCTGAAAAAAATAGGAATGAATAAAAATATGAGAATTTGTTTGCCATAGTTTAGTGTCTGTGAGATTGAAATAAATATTTAGTATTAGGGAGCCTGTGAGGGAATATGATAGTGAAGATTCTTTGTTTGAGGGAAGAGGTAAATGTTTTCTGTTTGCATTGCACTCCAATTTCATATTTAAACTACTTTAAACCATAAATATTTTAAAAAGGAGCAAACAAAAAACCTTGCAAGAAATTCTTGATAAAATCATAAATATCATGAAATGTCACAAAAATATTTTGCATATATAAATGTAATTCTAAGTAGGTAAATTTATTTTGAGATTAATAACAATAGTTATATTTATCAGCACCTATCAAGTGCTATAAACCATGCCAAGAGATACTCATGGTTGAGATCAAAGTTCCTTAGTCACTCTCATTATTAGTGGATATGACCTTTAATCAATGTCATTTAGATGAATGCATCATAGATTTAATTTCACATTTCTATAATAGTGATCAGTATTGATCTTTTAATAAATGCTGAAAGTATTTGGGATAGTGTATAATTCGTGAGACAAAAATTAAAATAAAAGATAGGAACAGGGCAGGAGATGTAGCTCAGGACTAGAGCACTAGTCCAGCATGCACAGCATCCTGGGGTCCATCCCCAGTACCACCCCTGCGGACACTCAGAGAGAGGGGATCAAACTTGAATACTGAAGTAAGAACTTTTTTTTATTTATTCACTATTTCTCTTTGCTCCTCAAAGTAATAAGTGCTTTAAATTATAGAACTACATTCATATTCTGCTTTCCTTTTCCTTCCCATATTTTTAGCTGACTACAAATTTAGCTCACCACCAACTTCCAGCTTGAAATTGTTGTCATTCCTTATTGTTCTATGTTTTGGCAGAATCAGTCAAAAGGCTCTCATCCCAGTAAAAAGATGTGACCAATTGCTTTAAAAATAAATGATAGTATGGATGAATCAAGAGAGAAGAAGGTTCATTATAACTCCATAGAAGAAGCCTCATAATTCTCTCCATATTGCTTTTGACAATGCCTGAGAGACAGTTATATATTATGTTTATTTTTAGTGCCAACCAATCTCTTTTAACTTAGACTGTGGGATGAAAAAAGTAATAGCACTCTCCGATGGCTCTTAAGTTCAGTGTGAGTGAGCTGAGTTATTTCTTTCAATTAGAAGCTGCTGTCCTGTTCTTCACTTCCAACAGACTGTTCTCAGAATTAACACGGAGGACAAATAATGCTATTTGCTTTGGGTCTGTTGATGAACTTGACCTTTTAATTAATATTGTATATGATCTGAAGTCATAATAAAGTAGACTGACTCAATTGAATTTACCTTAGGTATCAGAAAAAACACTGCAATTTTATTTTTCTAAGGAAATTGATCAAGATAGCTGTTCCACTTCTTGTGCGAATACTTATTTCTTAGTAGCTTAAAGGAGTAAGTGCTCCCTTCAAATTTAAAGATTTAGAATATCAACTACTTACTTTATTGCCTTGGAATATATTTGAAAAATGTACCAGGAACTGGGCATTATGGCCCACACTTATAATTCCAGCTACTTGGGAGGTTGAGGCAGGAGGATTACAATTTGGAGGCCAGCCTCAACAAACTAGCAAAACGTTGTCTCAAAATAAAACAAAAAATAAATGGCTGGGTCTGTAGCTCAGTGGTAAAGTGCCCCTGGGTTCAATACTCAGTCTTTGCCACCAGCACAAAAGGAAAAACAACAACATAAAACAGGAAATGGACAAGGGAACAAAAGGCAAACAACAGAATTTTATTCAACAACTCTATTTTTGTTTCTCAAAGAAAATGTGAGTTGAAATGCAAAAATCAGAGTATAATGTTAATTATGTTCCAGAAACCAGGCAAAAAACATAAGTAAAAAATATTTCCAAGTGTTAAGTAGCAATATATCAGAACACATTTAAAAGGGATTAAAAGACTGGAATTAATTACATATAGAACCCAAATTCAATTAACGAGTTCAATTTCAAAGGTGAAAAATGCCTGCTTCATTTTCAGTTGTTCACTTCTATGCACACTTTTCATTTACCTTTTTTTTAATCACTGTGATCTGCTTCTTATTTGGAGACACGTGAATCTTCCTCAATAGCTGATGTCCTCTTTTTGCCTATAAGTGGTAGCTAGTCAGAAGTTGTTACTGTTACTATAGTTAGAAAATTGTGTGTGTATGTGTGTGTGTGTGTGTGTGTGTGTGTATGCAAGTGGGGGTCTCTTTATGTATATAGAGTTGAGAGAAATTTGAAAATAAATGCTGAAGTGCCATAAGTAGGACAAGTATGGGGTTTACAATTAGATAGGAAATACCTTTGCTATCTTCAGCATTTATCTTTACCTAAATATCATCTTTCTTCATTGATATAATGTACACTCTTTTAAACAAGAGGTAGTGTGTAAAACCAATTAACCACTAAATTCTTTGTGTTATTGCTCCACAAATAATCAAGCCCACGTATTGTGATTTTTGGAATTATTGCCAGCTATAATATATTAAGATGGGTGTGGATGCTTATGGAGATAAAGGAAATTGTAAATGATCTCTGGAATATATCTTTATTTACTTAATAGATTATGAATTCTAGAGTCGTACTGAGAAAAAGCAAGTCACTTTCAGGTAACTTCTATAAGAAATGCAGACACATAGGAGGTTAAAATGTTCTCTTCTTGGCCTCTCTTTGATATCTTTTCTCTCAAGAAAATTATAGTAGTTTCTTAAGAACAATAAATCTTGGGCTACAGTTGTGGCTCTGTGGTAGATCACTTGTCTGGAATGTGTGATGCCCTAGGTTTGATCCTTAGCACCACATATAAATATAAAAATAAAAGTTCATCGACAACTAAAAAAATATTTCAAAAAATTTTGTCTTAACTATGTCATTGATTAAAGTACCAAAACAGTGTTAAAGCCCAGGGAGCTTCACCTGCTTATCCATTTCACCTTCTAAAGCATTTCCTTCTGGTTCTTTCCTCTTCTCCCACTCAAGTCTGTTTATCACCTTTCCCCTTCCTTCTCTCCTTCCCTTCTATTTTGCATTCTTTTCTATCATTTTCTCTCTTATCTTTATGTAATTTATTTTTCTTTCTTTTTGTTTTCTTTCTCTTCCTTTTCTTTGGCTTTTCTTCCACTTTTCTCATTCCTTTTTCATCTGTTTTCATTTTTTTAATTTAAAGTCATTCTTTTTGCCTCTTTTCTTTCTTTTCATTTTTTCCTTCTCTATGGAGCTCATACATGCAGCACTGTAAATAAAGAAAGTTTAGTTCCTGTCTGTAAAGGAGCTTCCATTGAAATGCCAGAGAAAGCTAGGAATAATGACTATTATTATTTGCATTGGTTATTAATGACTAATAATAACTATTATCATTGCAGAGAATGAGCTCTGAGTTTACTAAAGGTAGAGATTGAATCTTATTCATCTTTACAACAACCTTATTACTGACCATGCCCAACTCAATGTAGTGGACACTGTTCACCCGCTGCCCAGATCCTGGTGGCTAGCCATACCACCATGTCCTCTCCTTGTGTGAGTACTGCTGCCCAACATTCACAAAACCACCCTTGGTCCATATTGGTCACCACTTCAAATGGAGCTTGCAAGAAGTCTCAAGGTGATACTAGAATCTATATAAAGGCACTAAGTTTTATTTTAAAATTGAGAAATGACTGTATCAATGTCACTTGTCAACTTCTACATCAGCCTTCATGAGGTTTATTTCATCCTAGAGCTCTGCTATCGGCTTATGGACTTACTCTGGCAGCTTTTGCCCTTCTTTAGACAGATATTGGATAGAAAGTTATTACTAAGGAAAATGAAATATTTGAACAGTGTCTGAGTACATTTGAACTTCAGTGACAAACAAACCATAGACTGGGTAGATTATAAACAACAAAAATACATTTCTTATAGTTCTGGAGGATGGGAAGTCAAGATCAAGGTTCTGATGTTCAGTGAGGGTCTGCTTCCTCACTTATGGAAAGTTGTCTTCTCATTTTGTCCTTATCCTGTAGAGATGATGATAGTGATTTCTGGGGACTCTTTAGTAGGGATATAAATCTCATTCAGGAAGGCTCTTCCCTGATGACTAAATTACCTCCATAAAGGTCTCACTTCCTAATATGGCCACACTGCAGATTAGGTGTCAATGTAAGAATTCGGAGGGTTCAAAGCATTGAGATCATCAGTCTCATTCAGTCCATGATATATCTGACTTTCCACGGAACCAGGCTGAAACTTCTCTCAACTCAATTTACATAACATACCTTTGCTTTGTTCCTCTTCCTGATCTTCATAGCTGTCCTACAGAGTACTCCCTTGTGAAGTTACACATGCACAAAGGCACACACACACATACACACACATACACATGAACTCACACCCATCATCTCTGATTTAGATTCAGGTTCTACTTCTAGAGAAGCCCTCTAAAAACAGAACACATCTTTCACCCATAAAGTGATGGAAGAAAGAATGAAAATCATAACAAAAATGATGAGTTAGAGAAAGTCTCACAGAGGTCTTTCAATTAGTTTTGAATATTCCTGCCAGGCCTCCTTCCTTCTGTATTAAAACCTGCACCAGAAAAGTAACTACACGAAGTATATAATACATTCTTTATTCTTTAAAGAGATAAACAGACTTTATTTTTTGAGTTACAGAAAAATTGGGTGAAAAGTACAATGAGGCTGGACATGGTGGTGCACACTTGTAAAGTGGCTCGGGAGGCTGAGGTAGGAGGATAATAAGTTCAAAGCCAGCCTCAACAACTTAGTGAGGCTCTGAGCAACTTAAGATCCTGCCCTCCCCCCAAAAATAAAACGTTCTGGGAATGTAGCTCAGTGATTAAGAGCTCCTGGGTACAATCTCCAGTCCCCCTGCCCCTCAAAAAAAATGAAGAAAAAAAGTGCTATAATGAATTTCCATGTCAACCTTTATTTCTCTGTGAATTTCCCTTAATATTAGCTCTTAAGTTAGTGTTACACATATATTGCAATTAACAAGACAATATTTTTTAAAAAAAAAAGTTGTTAACATGTATGCATTGTATAAATTAATGGGATTGAGTGGTATTTCCATACCTGCATACAGCACTCACTGATCGGATCCAGTCTTCCTTTTCCCATTGTCCTTTCATGCCTTTTTTCCAGTCTCTAGTAATCACTGTTCTACTTTCAAGTTGATTTTTATTAACTTCCACATATGAGAGAGAACATGTGGTATGTGTCTATTTGTGCTTAACAAGCCAATATTAATAGATTATGATTAACTGAAATTCCTATCTCACATTAGAGTTCACTGCTGTACATTCTGTGGACTTCAGTAAATGTAAAATGACACAGATCAACCGGGTTGGGGGTCGTATGGAATAGTTTTGTCACCCTAAAAATCATCGCCACAGACAATGACTGAGAGTTCCTGTTGCTCCACATCCTCACCAGCAGTTGGTGTTGTCACAAAATCCTGCTCAGTATTTTAGGTTTTAGCCAATCCCATACAGATCTCTATGTAGAGCTATCTCATTCTTATTTTACTTTACAGTTCTCTAATGATATGATTTTGAACATCTTTTCACTGAAGTCTGCCATCTGTAGCATTCTTTGGTAAGATGTGTGTTCACATCATTTGCCTATATTTTGATTCAGTTGTTTACTTTCTTATTTTGTTGACCATATATATATATATATATATATATATATATATATGATATTAATTCCTTATTAGATATGTGTTTTATCAATTTTTTTTTTCATGAATCTTGCACTTGATGTATCTAAAAAATCAATCCAAACCCAGGTTCACCCAGATTCTCTCATTTGTGGAAGTTTTATGGTTTTGCCATTTGCACTTAGGTCTGTCCCCCACTTTGAGTTGATGTGTGTGAAAGTTGTAAAGCCCTTGTCTACTTTTTGTGTTGCTGTTTCTTTGTTTGCTGACTTGCCCATGAGCGAATGTCTAGTTATTCCATCACCTTTTGTTGAAAATACAATCCTTTCTCTATCAAATTGTCCTTGTTCTTTTGTTAAAGATCAGTTGACTATTTTAGTGTGTGTACTTAGGAGATTTTAATTTTGTTCCATTGACCAGTTTGTCTGTTCTTTTGTTTAACCACATAGGCTTAATTACCATAGCTTTATAAGAAATCTTGAAATAGATTAGTGTCAGCCCTATGAATTCTTGTTCACTTTCAGTATCAACCTATTATTTTTTCAAGAAATACATATTGAGTGCCAGTGCATATGCTTTTAGGGGACACAATAGACAAGAGTCCTGCACTCATAGAGTTCGTCATCTAGGACGAATACAACACACACATGCACACCCAGACCTGAGATGTTTAGTTAATAGAACAGGCATGACAAGTCAGGGTGCATTGCATATTTTAAGGCTTCTCTTTTCATACGAGTATATAATAGCTCAGACATGTACATACAGGCATGTATAGAAGAAAATGGATAAAACTTCAGTGTCTTGATTTTTAAAATGAATTCTAAATAATATCTTTTCTCAATTCCAGTCCTTCCTTGTCTTCTCAATCTTTTATTCAAGAGAATGTTGAATCATGTTCCAGGGTGAGATACTATCTAGAAAAATGCTCACTCGAGAATGTACTATTAGGAGAAAATAGTGGAAGGGTTGTATACAAGGATGCAGGTTGGGAAGAAATATTTGGCATGATGTGGTGGTAGGTTTAACACAGAACATCTTGGCCATAAGTCCCTGTGAGCATAAGGAACAGGCTGATAAGATTCAACAATAGCAGAGAACCATATCAGTAAAGTTAAGATTTAAATAAAACAAGCAAGTGTTGAGCATGGCTAATCCACTAGAGAATCTGGAACATAGTTGATACCATCAAAATGAGAAAAAAAATCAAATGATTAATGATGTGATTATAAGGGTAAAGTTTAAATGGCTATTTTCGTAAGGCGTATAGAAGTGGAATGTCAAGGTTTGGTCAGTGTTATTTTGTAAGTTGATGATAAGGCAGTTTTACTCCTTTCTTAATCTAAAGTTCCAGTGAATTACAAATGAGCTGCTTTGCAGTTGCCACATTTGATTTAAAATGAAGCAGGGAAACTCCCTGATGCATATATTTTTGGAAGGGGTAGGGACATGGGAAACTTTATTGTATTGAATCACCTCAGAAATTAGTGACCTACATCTATGTCTTACCCTGTTCAGAGCACAGTCTGATTCCTTTACCTGCTCAATACCATTCACTGAAAAATGCCAATGATCAGATCAAATAAGCTAGCAGAGGAAAGTTGGTAACAACCATATTTATAGCATCTCAATCTTCTCTTTGAATTAATTAATTAGAGATACCAGGAGTCTATTTCTTTTGTTTTAATGTTTATTTCTAGGTACAAAAAGCAGCACATAAATTATATATAAAATCTAACTTATTCTCTCCAAATTCTGCATTCCCAATATTTATGTAAATGTATGATTTGACACTGATTTTCATACTCATTGTAAAATATCGACAGTTATTTTCACTACAATAACAAAATATGTTATTGTGTTATCTCGTTTGACTTGCTATCACATACTATTGAATCTAGGAATCACTAATAAAGATGCACATGGGACAAAATCTAGGAAAAAACAGGTGCAAGCCTCCAGGTATTCCCTCCTGGTGGAACCGCAAGGGCACCCACCTAATGTCCCAGCAATGGTGTGCAACACACGTGAAGTATCACCATCAACCAGCGAAGCTTACCGGAGTCTAATGTCCAGCACTTATGTTTGGGACCCCTCACAGAAGCATGCAGTGACTACATGACTGACCTCAGAGACTCAGAGAGAAGCCCTGCTTTGCTTCCCCATCTTCGACTAGCCCTACTCAGCCAAATAGGCATTGACCATAAATCACACTGTCAAGGGGAACTTAACAGCTTAGATTTGTATCTTGGCTGAAGGCCTCAGGCATACAAAATCACCCTTATTAAGCATCATATTCCAAGTGTTCAGAGTTTATCTTCACACAGCTGGCCAACATCCAGTCCTGAGGACAGAACTTCCTTTGGAATGTACAGGATTTGAGTAATTTAGGCCTACTGAGTTAACCTTTCCCTGTCCACATAAGACCATTATTGGATTAGATAATCCATAATAATTCTCACTGCGTCTTATTCTATGCTTAAAAATGGAGCCATATAATTTATCCAGTTTTATAGTCATTTATGGAGAGAGGGACAATCTCATTTATTGAGAGAGGGACAATCCAGCAAATCAACTCTGTTAAGTACTAAATTCATGACCAATGTGTAAGTTAAATAAAATAATTGAATTGATATTTATAATCCTGTACAGTTTAACACCCATTTGCTTTCCTGACTCTATTTACTCCATTCTCAGTAACCTAGTGTGTTTTTCATTTCTCAGATACTTCCAAAATTTAGTGCATTGAAGCATATCCTTCTCTTTCTGGGATGAGAATGTTTGTCATATTTTCCATCAGTGGAATCTTCCCCCCCCCCCCTTTTTTTTTTTTGGAGGGGAGGTACCAAGGATTGAACTCACAGGCACTTGACCACTGAGCTACATTCCCAGATCTATTTTGTATTTTACTTAAAGACAGAGTCTCACTGAGTTGCTTAGTGCCTCATTTTGCTGAGGCTGGCTTTGAGCTCACAATTCTCCTGCATCAGTCTCCCAAACTGCTGGGATTACAGGCCTGTGCCACTGTGCCCGGCTCTTCCCCAGTTTTTAAGACCCAGATAAAGTGCTACTTCTTTTGTGAAGCTGCTCCCAGCCACTCTTATTAAATCTAAAATCCTGCCCATTTATCTATATTATTATTATTCATATCATCTACAGAACTTAGAAAGTTTCATTTGTAGTTCTGTGTATAACTAAAGTGCAAAATAATCATGGGTTAGGAGGATGAACACCATTTGTTTATATATAAGAGCTACTCAGATGTATTTAAAATATTTCTAATGGTACCTTTGACAGTAGGCATTACAGAACAATGCATTGTGTGCCTGTTGCTACTACATGACCACTAGCACTATTAGTAACAACTGCTAGATACTAAGAGTAGTTACTATGATTAATCATGTTAAATGTTCTGTTTCACTTAGTCTTTGTAATGGTCTTATGTGCTAGGTGTATTTTCTCCCTTCTAGAGTTGAAAAATACAAGGTAAACCATAAGTAAAGAAATTTATTAACAATAATACAATAAGTATTGGCGGCAGAACCTATATTTTAACCTAAATTTGTCCATTGCAATTCACAAATGCTATACTATGGCGATTTATATAATAACCAGAGATCTTCAGAAACAAATTGGAATATTATTTTAGAGAGAAATTTTGAAATGTCATATTCCATGAGTAGCATATCTATATGTGGAACTCTTGAAGAACAAAATATGAATGAAGGCAATTTTTCTTTGGGCTCAATTTATCGCTCTTTAGGGAAAATTTTTATTTAGATGAGACTTCACAGTTCCTCATAAAAACAAAATTTCAATATGAGGTAAATGATTAATAACTTAATAATAAAATATATTTATTCTAATACATTTTAATTTATTTAAAGTAAGAATGTATAAAATAATTTGAAATTTGAAAAATATTTTTAATTATCATATTTGGGAATATAAATAGGTTGAAATTAACATTTTACTTAAAAAGAAATGAGAAAGACTGGATCAAAGATTTCTGAATATGAACGACTTACTATATCAAGACCATGCCTTATTAAGGGACCAATTGTTTTTTAATAAAGAATGTCACATTCTATATCATATTCTATTTTTTAAAAGAATGTCACATTCAAATATCTTGACTTCAATACCACTGAATTTTTCTTCTTTATATATTTGACTAAATTATATTTTGTCAGTAATATGGATTGAGTCAATTAGTTAAATATTATAAGCACAAAAGTCTTCAATATATGAATGTCATTTCATTTTATTAGTCCAGAAATTGTTTGAGTGTTTTTCAGGACTGTTTTATGTGCCTAGGTTTGGAGTTCAAATTTATTAATTTTAAGTTAACATGCTAAAGTTAATAATATCATCAAAATGTATATTTTGAAAGACCAAAAATGTATTTTATAGTAGAGGTATAAAGTGTCTTCTGAAAAAAAAAAAAACATAAATTTTACTTTGAAAACTTTAATTTCAAGGAATTTTGTAGGTAGAAAACTAGGCATTTAGTGCTGTTAAAACAACCTAAACACCAGAGTATAAAATTGAACATAGATTTAAAGTTCAGAGAAAGACCTGTCATTAGGGAACTGAATGAAATATCATCCCAGAAAGGTCATAAGGCCCTAGAATGGAATGCGGTGACACATATGGAGCATTTTTTTTAAATGTTGCTTGATTGTATGACAGTCAATCAATAAGCTTATCTTTTTCTGATCAATGTCAATTGCCTTTCCGAAATGTATTGTAGACTTCTGAGTTTAACTGGAAGATAAATATATGGTTTTCTATTATTTCATATAGAAAGACTACAAAAGTGACCCTTTTGTGAGGATAAAAGGACTTAGATTTTTGAAGAAGGTAACTTTAATTCATATATTCTTGATAATTGCCTCCCTCTTTTCTCTAAAATAACTAAAGATATTTTGGCTTTATTTTACCTTCAGATTTTTTTTATCTACTTTTTGATCTGCTCTCATTACATTTTCGGTAATCTGTTTCATCTTTCTGTAATTCAGTGGCAAAGTAATATGCTACATTAGTTGTTCTAAAGTTTCTGTAAAAGCTTTAATATATTATTAAATTTAACACTGAATATGATATTCATCATTAATCAAGAAATATTAAATTTACACATCTGACTAAGTCCTCCAAAGTGAAAATTTCTAATTGGACAAAGTACATGTATTAAATAGTAATACACCTGAGAAAAATATTCTATTTCTAGAGTAATACATCTAAATGTCTTCCATGTTAAATTTTGTTGGTTATTTGTGATAATAAAAAAATTGTAAGCAATTTTCTTTATTCTTACTCTTGTAATCTTATTTCATGTCTTATCTATGAAATAAAGGTCTACCAAATGATTCCCACATTTATCACAGGTTTAGGTTTTGAATGTGATCAAATTGTAAGAAATAGTCTTTCTAATCTAAAAGGGTATGATTATTAGGGGGCAAATCAAGAAAATTAAAAACAATTCTGTATGTGACAAATATATTTAAATACAATTTACAGCTATTACATTCTTCCAGAGTTGAAGAAGTTAAATCTCAAGATACTGTAGCTTAGTCAGAAATTTCACTTGAGGAGACAGAAAATTGAATGGAAAGGTCCCAAATTAGTACAAAGGGGCAGTATATTTCTGATATGAAAAACAAAAGTAGCAATCTTCCTAGACTAACCTCTACCTATGAAGTATTTGAGCTCTCCTAATCCAAAAATCTGGAAGTTGAAATGTTTCAAACTCTACCATGATGTCACACATGGAAACATGATGCTGCAAGTGGAAAATTCTATCCCAGATCTCATGTAAAGGTTCAGTCAAACACGGGCACACTAAAGGTACTATATAAAATTACTTTCAGGTTATATAGCTATATGAGGTATATAAGGAACATAGATGAATTTTAGACTTGGGTCTCGTTATGTATGTGTAAATATTCCAAGATCTAAAATTTGAAATACTTCCAAGCCCAGGCATTTTTGGAAAAGTTATGCTTAACCTGCTATAAATTTCACAAATAGAAAAATAAAACATTCTAAACAAAAATAATAGCTAATAGAATGCAGCACTTAATTAAAAAGAAGAGCTGAAAATATTGTGGTGGTTTAGAATTATAAAATTGGATAACATACTTTATCATATGATTTTTTTTATCAGATCTTGTAAAGTAACTAATCAAATTCAACATTCGTTAATTAATTAACTGATCTTTTTTTAAAATCTGGAGCATTTTTTTTTTTTTTTAATGCAGTTCTGGGGATGGAACACAGTGCCTCACATGTGCTAGACAAGCGCTCTACCACTGAGCCACAGCCCAGCCCTGGAGTATGTTACTTTTTAAATATGAGATCTTTCCTAAATCAAAAAGTCAATATTGGGACTGGGATTGTGGCTCAGTGGTAGAGTGCTTACCCCTCACACATGAGGCATTGTGTTTGATCCTTAGCACCACATTAAAAAGTAAACAAAATAAAGTTAAAAAAAAGAGTCAATATTGTACTGAGATATAATTATTAAAATAAGAAAAAATTTATTTAAATATACAATTTTTTATTAAACTTGGGAAAATATTTAAAAACAGTAATCCTTTTTATTATTTAGCATTGATTTGGAAGAGATAATACAATTTGAAAGACAAAAAAATGCTAAAAATATCTAAGAGGAACATTTTCTTTTTCAGAGGATCATAATTGTCTTCCAAGAAATTAGAAAGTATGAAGTAAAAATGATTTTACACAATAGGATTATAATTATCTTAAAATAGTTTGGACTACCATAACAAATTATAGTAGATTAGGTGATTTATAAACAACAAGTTTCTTTATTAGTTTTGCAGTCTGGAAATCTGAGTTCAGGGGACTGCATGGGCAGGGGCTAATGAGGGTCCTCTGCAGGCTTAGAGACTGCTGATTTCTTCTTGCATTACTTATGGTGGAAGGAGGGTGGTACTGCTCTTTGGGTTCCTTCTATAAGGGCAATAACCCCTTCCTGAGGACTTCACTCTTATGACCTAAGTCATTTATCAAAATCCCATCTTCTAATACCTGAAAATAGAGGGTAAGTTTTCAATATATGTTATCTTGGGCACGAACATTCAAGCCATTGTAGAATTGCAGCTATTTACAAACCAAATATACACCTATCATTAACTTTCTTATACACCAGTAATTATCATATAGCATATATCTAGGAAAATATTTGATTTATCTTAGCAAAATGCTTTTATAATGTAGAAAATACAAACTTAGCAAATGTCATACAGACTCTAAATGATGAAAACTAGAAAACACTACAGGGAAATGAAAAAAAAAAAAGACACTAATGATGAAATAAAACGCATACTACTTAGAGATATTTTCCTGGGTGGGTAGACACCACAATGTCAAATACCAATTCTTCCTTTCTGAAGCTAAATTCAGAAATACATCATTTCAGTGTTTCCCAAATCTAGTTGCTGCATTGGTCCTAAAGTTCAACTTACATAACAAATACATTAAACTGGAAAAATCTGCAAAAGAAGAATTAGAGCAGACTTTCTTATCTCAGGAAACAGAACACTAATCTCACAAATGCCAATCAGAAATCTGGAAGTCAGCTGTGATTGTCTTTGCTCCTTTACTCCCAATGTCCTTCTAGTCACATTTTCCATTCTGCTTATAAAACAACTCAGATTTTCCACTTGTTTCCATCCCGTGTCCCTCACTCTAAATCAGGCCACTATTGCTATTCACTTGCCTCAGTGCACAGCTTTCCATTAGTGTCTTAGTAATGATTTTTCCCCCAGTAGCCAGAGAGATGTAAAAAAAAAAAAAAAAAAAGAAAGAAAGAAAGAATCAAATCATATCAAGCACTTCCCTGCTTAAAATTCTATGTGGATTCAACATGAATCTTCAGATATTATCTATATGTTTAATAAGACAAGACAAAGTTGGCACTTAGTAAATAGGAGTGGAATTAATAAAGTCCTACATTATCCTGGCTCTGCTTATTTCTCTAACAGCTCATTACATCTGTAAAAATTTTGTTATTTTGCACTGAGATTCTTTCATTTTCTCAAAGGTCTTTCATTTGGGGGTTCTTGGTTTTTGCTCTTTCTGCAACTTTCATTTTCTCCTTTCTTAACCTTTGGGTTCAATTTTAGAAATCTCTTATTCTGAGATGCTTATTCTCAGCTCCATAAGAGGGTACTATAGCTCTCTGCTTATTCTGTTTTTTTTTTTTTTTCAGATTACTGCCCTGAATGCATAATTTACTTATTATTTTGTCTGCCCAACAGACAATTGGGCATTTCAAATGACTACATTAGATATGGAAGAAAAATAAGATAATTTCTGTTTTTAATATTCATTCTATGTGTAGCAGAAATTTAACCTCTGTCAATTCAAGAATCCTTGGATTGTGTCTAAGACCTGGGAGTTTTTCGAAGTTACCAAGGTCTATCAT
The DNA here is from genome assembly GCF_902686445.1 of Sciurus carolinensis. Lineage (NCBI taxonomy): Eukaryota > Metazoa > Chordata > Mammalia > Rodentia > Sciuridae > Sciurus > Sciurus carolinensis. The sequence goes on from NC_062216.1 coordinate 26,197,997, forward strand.
CTTTCTAAGCTGGGTTCTGCTAACTGTCTTCATTACTGCCCTCTTGGCAGTTCGTGTTCCACTGAGATATTTGCTGAGTCCTCTGCATTCCTCATTATAAACTTTCTTCATATTTGTCTGGTTATTCCCCTTGAACTTTGGCTTATTTCCACACACAGGAAACATTCTTTACTTGCACCCAAGAGACATTCTTTACCTGTCATACCAAACAACTTGTGAATGAAGGCAAAGTTCTCTCTCCTTCTGATCCCTCCACTGTCAGAGGAAGCATGCCCTGCTAACACTTGGTTCTCAGACTTCTAGCATCCAGAACTGTGAGATGATAAATTTCTGTTGTCCAAATTCCTTGATTTGTGGCACTTTCTGATAGTAGCCCTAGCTAACCTCCCTAATAATTCAACATGAAGAAGGGTTATTATAAGAACAAAATAAAATAAAACCAATTTATTCTAGCATCTTATGTAAATATATACTGAAATAGTGAAAATCTTTATTAAAAATAGGCAAAGGTTAATTATTGAATGGTTATGGATACATTAAATTTATAATCATTCTTCATTGCTTCTTTTAGCCATTCCCCCCTATGAAATGCCCTCCACTCTCTTCACCCTCAACATCTCTAATCATGATTAGTTGCACTGTCTGCATTCTTGTATGAAATAACTAAATGACAGACAATAATTTATGGGAATGTTATGAAAGCAGTGGCCCTGTGCAGTCTACAAATAGAATAATGACATCTAAATAAGTTATAATTAGGTCCAGAAACAAATACTCCAGGGATGCTGGAACTCTAACTCAGAGTACTCAAATATGTTCTAATGATTTTTAGATTTGTGTTATATTGAAATAGCCACATTGTCAATAAAACTTATCAACATTATAATCAATATAAGTCATCCAAAGAGACCTACAGGACGCCTCTTTTCTTGTTGGTCTAAAAGCATAGCAAAGAAAAATAAGTGCAGTGATAAGCATTAAATGTGCTGTAAATAATCCAATGTTTCACTCTCCACATTATTGTTGTCCTTAAACTCCGAATGTAAATTTTAGATTACTGTAAAATTACCATGCTAACACAACAGATTTAGTTCCAAGCCAGGTGTCATCTTAAAAAGGTTTATATGCACTTTCATTGCAACTTTGTTACATATATTTTGCTAAGTATATTTAAATACATCTTTGTTGTATGCACTGAGGAAATCAATATGTTACTTTATAGTGTATTGCAGAAAACATTTGCATTCTTTTCCAACTGAGATAATTTATGGTATACCTGACAAAACTTTTCTATGGATCATGCTTGGAGTCATAGTTAAACTTTTGTATAAGCCAAGTAACTACATTTATCACTTAAATGTATTGCTTTACATTTTTGATGTATCTTTCAGATTGATTTTATAAATCATATACATATATTATCTAAATGATAGTTTCTATGAAATTTCTATGAAAATATTCCTTAAGAAAAATAATATCTGGGCTAAGAAGTTCCGAAACTCAATGAATCTCTAACTCAATAAAAAAAGAGACAACTTTTTCATCCTCTTGCTCTGTGTATTAGTTTACTAGGATTGCCATAAAAAAGTACTATAAACTAAGTAACTTAAACAACAGAAACTTGTTGAATCACATTTTTGGAAGCTATTAGGTGTTTGTGAGAATCGGTTCTAGCTTCCATTAGTTCTTTGTCTTCAAATGCATTCTCCTTTTATGATTGTGAATCTGTGTCCCCAAATTACCTTTTTTATAAAGACACCAGTCACACTAAATTAGGACCTACCCTAATGACCTCATTTCAATTTGATTACCCTGTGAAGATCCTATGTACAAACAAGGTCACATTCTGAGGTATGTGATGATACTCTGGAATTATTCTATGCTGATATTCAATATTTGTTAATAGATACACAAATGAATTATCAATTGAAATATAATTAAATTAAATTCATACTAAAATCATGAATCCTAAAATAATTATCACTACGATAGGAAGAATTTGAGTGTGTTTGTATACACGCTCAAGGTCAGGATTTCATGTTGTATATTTAAAACAGAAAAATGCTTCCTCCAGAGGAGGAAGCCAGTCTTGCTTATTTTTTTCCCTTAATTTTAAAAGAATGATGATGTTTTCTCTGTATTCATCAGAAAAATGCTATATTGGACCTTGGAGAATCAGTCCAGTAGAGTAAATTAGAATCAAATAGCAATATCAATAAAATTGTTTCTGTTTTCAGGTATTAGGATGAAATAGTTTGCTTTAAACTAAGAGAAAATTTAGGGGCAAAAGTAGCAGAGCATTTATCACTGTGTGTCCACTGCTCTTACAATCCTGCCTAGCTTAGGAAGCAAGAAACACTTCTTGTTTGCTTCTATTCAAACAGTCCTGGAAGCCATATTTCTTTTTGCATTGATTTTTTGGTCTATAAAAACTTTACAATAGTGACTTATCAATTTGCCTACACTTTGTTATCATAAATCATCCCAATTGCCCACATAAATAACATATTGACATATTATCCATGTATTAACATATTATGTTTGTTAAGTCTATAAATCAAAAGAAGTCAAAATTCAAGACTATACTTCATTATACTTTATCAACATTAAAAATAAATATATAAATAAAAATATATAAATAAAAATAAATATCTCTGTCTCTATTTATATACATACATTGGCCCTTTGGTAAATCCAGGGTATGGTATTAAAGAGGGGATCTGACAGTCTTACTTGGGCTATTGAGAAATCAGGAATCTTTGAATTTGATATTAAGAAACTAAACTTGAATTAACACATCATGGGGAAGACAGGGATCCAGCCAGTCCTGGGAAAATCAGAAACAAGGTATTGAATGTGAACTGTTCTATTTTCATAGTCTTTGTTGTTACTGGGTATTAGTTTCATTCTTTAGCAATAATGAATGATGTATTTCATATACACAGGCAGGATTAACAGAGGATTTGACCCTCTTTTTCCTCAATTTTCACCAAAAAAAATATATATATTAAAGACTGACTCTCATTTTCATATCCTATTTTTAACTGTTTTGGGGAAAAATAATTTCAGACAAAAGTTATCATTGGCCAAAATTGGGTTGGGTTGCTCAACTGCAGTTGCGAGGTGGGGTCCTCTAAGCCATGTGAGTCCTGGTCAGCTGTTGGAGTTGGAAGAACAATGGTTTACAGCCCTCATTTTGTTCTTTTCTTCAGAGGAAAAAAGATTGAAAACCAAAATAAGAGTTGATTCCCACACAAAGAACTAACTTTTCAAAAATCTCTTGTTCCATAGAAGACTTTTGTTAAGTCATCAGGAAATAAAGACGTAAATATTATTATATCCTTTCATCACAAACTATGGAGAACACTTTGTGAGATTGGAGTAGGGGGAAAAGTAAGCATAGTTACCAGAAATCTACAGGATACCCAGAACATTTCCTCTCTGTTTCTTAAAATGTGCTTGTAGAATGAAACTCTTTTTGCTATCTCCTAGGCAAAGATGCAGAGGTACATAAAGAATATTAGGGACATCAACAGGAGAGAAATCACATCCATTACACTATAATCAGGAAGGCTATGATGGAGAAAATAATTGTTAATGTGAGCTTTTAGTGATGTGTACTTTTAATCTGGATGGGGTAAAGATGAAAAAATCACAGAAAAAAACAGAAGGGTCAGAAACCACAGTAGATATTTGAACAAAAATGGATTATCCAAAAGAGCTTGGATTGAGGCAAGTCAGGTATAAAAAGAAAAAAAAAATTGTTTAAAGTTATTAATTAGTGGTTGTAATAAGAAACAAATATAACCCTATTGTTATTATAAAAAAAAGTCAGATATAAATAGGGATACAGATATATAGACAGAAATAGTAGGTTCTAGAATTTCTTTTGATTTTCTGATGAATAAAAAACTTCTTCATAAGGCCTGTGTCTACTCAACTACTCATTGTAAAAGTAAACATGGCATGGAGGTTTGTTGAAGAATTATATGCTATGTAACAGATTTTGATACTTTAGTGATCTCAATCAAATTGATGTCAGAGAAATATGTCTCAAAATTAATTTGGTCCCAAGTTTTAGTGAATGATATTATGGTTTATTTATGGACCTTGACTGAAGCTACATAGAGGAAAAATATAGAGTAATATAAGCATATTAAAATCATTTAAATAAATACTGAAAACTGAAAAAAAGGTAAATGATATCTCATCTCCCTTAGTCTAGAAATATGATAATTAACTTGATATCACTCATTTTGTCCTCATCAGTTTTCTTTATATTAGTAAAAATTTTGAATGGTTTTGAGTGTTAATGTGTCAACAAATAAAGTTAGTCAAACATAAGATCAACCAACCAAAACCTGCAAAAGTCACATGACCCATGGAGCTCTAATTTAAAACAAAGGGCAAGGCCTTTTACTCCTGCAAAGATAATGACTCAGAGTCCACTGGGCTAGCTATTTCAGTTAAGTTTAATTTAATGAAAAATAGCACGTTTCTTGAGCTGTAAATAAGAACTGTCCTTGTAAACATCCAGTATTGGTAAACAAGTTATCCTAGCAAGCAGAGAACTGTGTATTATGAATGCAGAGTGACATGTTTCCTAAGGCCATATGGCCTTTGAAGGCAACCAAGAGTAAGTGCATGGTAATCACCCTTGAATTTTATTACATATTTTGACCAAATTTGGTATGAACATCCAAAAGAGCTCCAGCCTCTTCCATTTTACATTAGTTCTCTGAGTGCTCTCGTCCTATACTGCATTTGATTATTCTTTTGCTTGTTCTGCTGCCCCTACTTTCCTTAATCTCACTGGGTCACTCGACTGCTCTCATTAAACTGAGATCTTTTATTCATTTAGACAGTAGCTACCACCTCAAAATGGAGCTCCCTCTATCTCTCCACTTTCAAGAAGTCACTTCAAGTGTTCTTCGCAGTTACCTTTCATTCATTTCAAATTTCCTTCACCATTTTTTCCAGGGACCCATGGATTTCTTGATTGTCAGAGAACTGCTCTTTGTGTGGCTACAAATTACATCTCTTTTTCAGATTCAAAATAAAAATAAAATGTGTCTTTTCCGTCTTCTAACAGAGAAGCAGTCTTGTCATAACTGCCATCGGTAAGAATGAACTACTGCAGAATATTGACTTGGGACATCAGAACATATTTCATTTTAAGCTATAAATCAACTACCTCACGATGTTAAGTGAAGTTCAGAGTATGTCAAGCCTGAATCAGAGATGGTGACGGACCTTCACTGAATGTGTCTGACCACAACAGGCAGCCTCTGTATACTATACTCCCAAGTAGAAGAATTATGGCGCAGTTAAAAGAAAGACAAAACAAAACAGAATGTTTTATCTTCTTTTATGAAGTAGAATTAGATTCTCAAAATTGCATACTGCAACATTAAAATTAAAAAAATCAGGATAGCCAAATAAATTTGAACAAAGTTTGACTGCCTTTTAAGAACTGTGTTGATAGCAGTGATACTTTTTTATAAACAGAACTGATTGACCCCCTTTTTTTTCTATTTTTATAATTAACAAGGATAATGAATCAGGCAGAACTAATTTTAAATGAGAACAAAATAATTACTAAAATCCAAGTTAATATTGTCTGCGACTTTTGATGTTGAAAATGCACTAATAAAACTACTGCAAATTAGACATTGTAAGACAAGATAAACAAGCAGAATGAGACTCATCTCAGTTGCAAAATGAAATTTTCAAATCCATTGCCTTTATCTTTTTGCATTCATAATACACTGATTACATCAAACATTATTCAATTTATAAACTTTTCTATGTAAAACAGTGAGATACAGTGTAACTGTTTATAACTCTTCACTACTATTTGAAGTAGGATTAACTAGTCTAGTGTAGGCTAAGTTTATAGTATCAAGTCAATTATTTTGAATTCTAGGTTATGATTTGAAGCTGTGTCATTCTTGGACATGTAACCACACAATTTACCATTCAAATGAACACATGTTTGAGAGTGAAAGAGGCTCCTACTTATGATTATGTTGGTGGACAGGCATACACTCTGAGTAAACTGGGCTACCGTGGATGTACAATACCACTTCATTACACTGTGTTACTTGTGTTTTAGCTGTTGGGTTACATTTTGTTTAGTCCATGCAAAGCTGCTAGCAACTGCACAAGTTAAAATTGAGTCTGCAGTTTCAACCTTTATCAAACCAGAGTTTTGAGATGAAACTAGATTGTCTGCTTCACCAATTTCTTTCTGCATTCTTGTCTCTCAACTCTGAAGAAAAAAAAAAATCCATGGATAATGTGGAAGGGAAGAGTAAATAGAGTAGGATTTATTTGAGTGAGAAGAGCAAGAGAACTCTTGCCACGCAGGAGGGTCACTGATAGCAAGAAAACCATTTGGGTTTGCTGGTCTAGGGGTTTATATTATTTTGGGGTATGAGCATTGACTAAAATCTATGTTAAACAGGCATTGAAAAAGTATTAATGTTGTGTTCTTTAGCCTGAGTTTTTAATATTTCTGGTAACTACCATTTGGGTTCACTCCTACCTTCCATTTCCCCATCACTCTGGGACAAAGGAGTTGGCTAGAATGTTCCCACAGTTAAGCCTCATGTCTTTACACTTGAAAATGATCTTGAGGGGCCCTATTAATGTTTCATCCTGAAGGAATATTAAAGTATCCCTATTGTTTATTCCATACTTAAATGCACAGACATTATCAAGCTCAGCCCATAAGATAGTCATTTGTTAAGAACTTGCTGTAGAAACTAATATTTGTGGGTAGTTTCAAGACCTCTCTCAAATTATGGATGCCACAGACTGAAGGCAAAAATCATAACAAAGAAAGCCTTTGATGTTTCCTTTCATTGGTTGGGCTGCTGAGGAGTTCCCATTCACATTTCCCTCCCTGTATCACTTTAGTTATTTGAACGTGATGTTTCTGCCCATGAGCCTCCTCAGTCAGCCTGCTTTCTAGGCTGGTTGCTATAGCATGTGTATTACTGTACTAAAACAAGTTTACTTAGTACAAATAACCAGATGTCTCCATTCTGAAGATCCCCCAGAGTGGCCAGTAATGTAAGCTGAACCATAGTTTTTCATTCCTTGTTTCCTGAAAGTCTTGCACTGAGTGGTAGGAGGCTGATGTTGTCTATCCTAGGCACCAGCTGTGTGTTCTCCCTTGTTTTGCTCCCACTGTATCATTACCTGGTAAGAAATAGCAGGAGGCAGGGGTGTTAATCTACAGGACCAGAGAGTAGGTCACCTGAAGGGTAGGTAAGCCAATTAACGGGAACAGTGAGAACTATAGTGTGTTCAAATTCAGTATTATGCTGACGCAGGTGCAAAATAACAAGACTCAAAAAATGACAAAATATAAGGTGGGGAGAGAGTCAGGCAAAAGTAGAATTGGAAAGGGCAAAACAGAAATGAAAGGTCAGCCCCTACAGAACAGGTTATTTACAGAACTCAATAAAGAGAAATGCAGGTTAGCATAAGAAATAACTAATAAAAATGTGGAGAAAGCTCCCTTCCTCTCCCAATCCTAGGAGAAAATAATAGTCCCATTTGTTACCTAAAAATGGAAAAACCGACAATAGTTCAAAGTGCCTTTGCCAAAATTAACAGCATTGTTAATAATGTAGCTTTAAGTCCAAGTGCACTCTGTACTAACATGAAAATTAAAACTCTTGTTCTTATTTTTTTCCCATCTCAAGTAAACAGTATAAACAAGCTGCATAGTCATCCTTATGCATAAAATAAACCAAGCATTTAAGAAATTTCAGATTAGAAGTCTGTCATTTTTAGCAGATGTAAGCAATCTACTTTCCTTTACAGTATCTTCTTCTTACTGGTGTCCCCACCCCAACCAACCCCTCCAAGGACCCTGCAGTTTGCTGTTTGGTAGAGATCTCTGTGGGAAAGAACTAGCCCACAAAGAGACAGAATTCAATGTACTAATCTGATTAGCACCATTTCCTCTGACCTAGGCAACACTTATGAACAGAAGGAAGATATTTGCTAATTCTAGAGTTTTTGTGTAGATCATTTAAAATGAGAAATTCTGTGTTTTAAGTAATACAAAAATACTAAGAACAAAAGAATACAGTATTATTATGGATATTGACAGGAAGTATTCATTCATTTCTACATTGATAATATTATTTCCTAATAACAAAGTCAAGGAATTTAATAAGCTATATTCATAGAATATCACATATGGATGCTCTTCCTGGGCCAATCAGATTAATAAATATTGATACATGAGCTATAAATCACATATTTGAGGTGCTTACAATTCATTTAGGAAGTTATTTAATAGTAATTACAAAAAGCTGAAAACTGTAGACTTCATATACTTTTGTACTTTACACACTAAACTTTTAATTCAGAAAAACAGATCAACAGAAATTGTACTGATCAGAATAAGATCAAAATAAAATACTAAACTGGAAGTTGTGCATTAAAGTATGAATTTGGATAGGTGGCAATAAGAAAGAAGAGTTAAAAACAGTAAATGAAATCAAAGAAACAAGAGTGAAAATGTTACATAAAAGTGAAATCAACAGCCTGAGTAGCAGATAATGGTGATTCTTCAAAATTAGATGGGGAAATTAATATAAAAATTAAATATAGGAATTCTTCTTTGACATATACTAAAAGTGTAATTAAACTAGTACGCACACACGCGCACACACACACACACACACACACACACACACACACATTGAAAAGTGGGTCTGGGAGAGATCAGGACAACTCAGGAGTCCTCTCCTGTCACTAAGCTTACCACAAATCTCTCCATGAGGATTATGATTCTATTTCATTCATGTTATTCTTCCCCTTTGGAACCAATGAAATGAAAGCTATCTGCCTTGGAGGAGGTCTAAACTCTATGCAAAATAGTCTGTAAGCTGATAAACTGGGCTGTGTGTATATTAAATGTTTTCTTAATAAATGTGGAAAGTATGTACGATGCCTCTTTTTCCTTGCATCTTTCTTGCCAAAGGGCCATGAAAATCTCTTGTTACTAAACATGAAAGTGGGCTTTTTTTGTTGTTCCAAATTCTCTTTTTCTGAAACAAAAACTTCCATGGTTCCACCCTGGAACTGAGTAGCTATGAAGAAACTTAAGGAAAAACAAAAAAAGAATTTGTTTAGTATTATATATAATCACATTTCAAGGGGTCCATATGTGAGAAAAAGTAATAAATGCAAATGCTTTAGTAATTGCTTTCTTTCCCTGGATAACAAATCTCTAACAATATGAATCTGACCTTTGAGAATTTCTTCTCCTAATCTCCTTTGTTTTACTCTCTAGCTCTCTTGATACCATCTGTTCTTTCTCTCTTTTTCTCTCTTACTGGAAATATGTTGAACATCTATCTCTTTGGGTGATTTCACTGAGTCTCAATAAATAATTACAATGTTATTTTCATATATTCAAATTCTATGAATATGGAATTTGGAATATAGTTACCTATCGCTGCCATTTCCTTGTATTCTCTCTTTTGAATTATTATTATTATACTTACTTTTAATCAAATTAGAACTAATAATCAAACTGAGATTTGTGTATGGATGGGAGAGTGTGTATTGAATAACCCACACATATTGGTCAACTTTCCATCACTATAATTAAATAACTGAGATAATTGACTTATAAAAAGAAAATACAGAACACTAAAGAAAGAAATTAAAGTTCATTTTTTTTTTTTTAAGTTTTAGTTTATTATACATTGACTCCATTGTTTGGAACTGTAGCTAAGCAGCACACCATGGCAGGAGAGGATGACAGAGTAAACTGTTCACCTCATGAGCCAGGAAGCAGAGAGACAGGAAGAGGCTCTGGTCCCACATTTCCTGCTACAGTTTTGATCTAGAATGTCTTTCAAAGTCACATGTGTTAGTGGTGGGGCTTTTGGATCATGGGGGCTTTTACCTCAACAGTGGATTAACTCATGAATTACTAGAAAGGGGAAAGTGTTGGCCGAATGAATTACTTCCTAGATGGAAGATGCAGATCACTGGGGGCACGACCCAGAAGGATTTATGTTCTCTCTGACCCGTCCTTTGTCTGTGCTTTCTGGCTGCCATGAGATGAGCAGCCTTCTTCTGCCATGCCCTTCCGCCAAGATGTTCTGTTTCAACACAAACCCCAATGGAGCCAGCCAAACATGGACTCAAATCTCTAAAACTGTGAACCAAAATAAACTTTTCCTTCTCTAAGTTGTTCTTGTCAAGCATTTTGTTCACAGCAATGTAAAGATGACTAACATGATCCACTTCAAGGGCATACCCCTTACACCCCAATAGCCTAAAGACCTTCCTTTTTGTCCCTCCTTCTAAAGCTTCCCAATACCACCACCCTCCAAACCAATCCAATCACGTGAACCTTTGGGAGTCAGTTAACCAAACTATGGTACTGTTTCAGGTACTTAGTCTGTTGTGGAAGAAGCTTCAAGGAATGGAATATAACATTAAGAGTAAATTGGTAATGGGATATTTCTTTTAAAAAAGGTTACATTTAGAATCAGTTTTTAAATGCTAACTGTTAGGCCTTTGGGTTGACTTTACCTCTAGATGTGTTTTGTTCAAGTTGTTATGTATCCTAATGAACTTTAAAAAAAATGTTTTCATGCCTGGGGGCTGTACATACCCTTTTCCAGTCTGTGGGAGTGCCCACTACTACTTGTTACCCCACTAACCCACCTGCTTCAGTAATTTCTGTGAATTTTCTGTCTCACAAATAATGTCATCAATGTTCAGTCTTTCACCAAAATGTGTGTATATATATATATCAATCCATTTGCACTTAAAAGAAAATATTTTTGTAATGGTGACATAATTTAAAAAAAACTATTTCTCTTTTGAGGAGTTGCATTTAATTTTGTTTTCAGCTGCTTCTCTGACAGACGGAGTCCTACTTACCTCTCAACTAATACATTTTCTCTTTTGGCCACATGGTACCTCCCTGATTACAAATCCTTTCTGGTCTTTTTTCTTTAATTTCACTTTGCCATCTCTTACTCAATGACCAGCATTTTCTTTTTCCTTTTTTCTTTTCTTTTATCATTTATTCATGTCTGTGACTTTTCAATTTTTTTAAATTTTTTATTTATCTTTTAAGATTTTACAGACTGCATTTTGATTCATTGTACACAAATGGGATATATCATTTCATTTCTATGGTTGTACATGATGTAGATTCATACCATTCATGTAATCATACATGTACATAGGGTAATGATGTCTGTTTCATTCCACCATTTTTCATACCCTGCTCCCTGTCATTTCCTTCTACATAATCTAAAGTTCCCCCATTATTCTCTCACTCCCCATTTCCCCACTCCCATTATATATCATTCTCCACTTATCAGGGAAAACATTCAGCTTTTGGTTTTTGGCTTGGCTTATTTCACTTAGTATGATATTCTCCAATTTCATCCATTTATTTGCAAATGCCATAATACTATTCTTCTTTATGGCTGAATAATATTCCATTGTGTATATATACCAGAGTTTCTTTATCCATTCATCTGTTGAAGGGCATCTAAGTTGGTTCCACAATCTAGCTATTGTGAACTGAGCTGCTATAAACATTGATGTGGCTGCATTACTGTAATATTCTGATTTTAAGTCCTTAGGGTATAAACCGAGGGGTGGGATAACTGGGTCAGAAGGCGGGTCCATTCCAAGTTTTCTGAGGATTCTCCACACTGCTTTCCAGAGTGGCTGCACCAATTTGCAACTCCACCAGCAATGTAAAAGTGTGCCTTTTTCCCCACATCCATCTTACTCAAATTAGAATGTCCAGTATTTTCTTTCCGAAGCATTGAAAGATTGAACATTTTGAAGATTGAACATTTGAAGATTGAACATTTAGGTGGACCACTTAGCTGGGAAATGCCAGTTGGTATAATCCAAGTAAGCCCTACTCAAATCAGCCAAGGCAAATTCAAATTCAAGCATGGCAGAGAAAGGAGGATTTAGGTAATGTCCTAAAGAAATGTATCTCTTAATCTGCATGGTAATACATCCTGAGATCCCAGTTACTAGGGAGGCTGAAGCAGGAGGATGGGCAATTTAAGGTCAGCCTCTGCAATTTGGCAAGATCATTTCAAAATAAAAGGTCTGGATATAGTTCTGTGGTAGAGAACCATTAGGTTCAATCTCCATTATTGAAAAAGAAAAATAAAACAAAAATAAAAAACTAGTAAACAATACTTTTGCTTGAGTACAAACTGAAAACCTACCAAAGAGGTATATGCATGTCTATGAAAATGATCATGAATTTTTTTATTCTTTTGGCAGGGAGTCCATTTAAAATAAATTTGCCAGTGATTTATTCTGTACACCAAACAAATCTGTGATGTATTATATAAATCATTGCCAAAAAATGAATATTCAGTTTGAAACACAAAACAAAGAATTTCCTTCTTGACCCAATCTTCAAAGACTTTACCATGCAATTTTTTTTTTTTTTAAAGGAGATCCCAACTTGGGGTTTTTATGATTTAGCTGCTTTAAATTTTAGTAAATGTAAATAGGGAACTTAGTTCAAAAGCAGCCCGAGAAACATGAAAAAAAATAACAAATCTTGCCTTACATTATAGGTTATGTGAATTTTTATAGCTAAGAAATGAATGACAATTTCTCTGTGCAGTAAAATAATTTGAGGTCAGGAAAATATTTGCAATCATCAAATTAATTTAAAAGTAAATGGAAGATATCTTTCCTAATAAACAAGTTGTCGTAAGCATTACTTCAGTCTCTTATTGACCTAGTTGTAAAACAATCAATTTTTCATGCTTGGATTAATGTCATTATTTTAGAGGAAATTGTATATTTATAGTAGCTACACAAATTCAAAGGAATAGCAAAAAACCTGGAGGATTATGGACTCTCATACAGATAATGACATATATCAAATCAGTGTAGACAGGATCTACATGAAAACCACCCATTGAATGAATTTCTTTTTTTGGAAGATGAGATTACTAAATTACTGTGTGGATGCCCATCACACTGAAGAATCACATTATTCTGATATTGCCTTATTCTAATGATTAAAGTTCAACTGTCACTATATTTGGGAATCTAAAATGGTGAGAAAAAAATTGTCACAATAGGAAAAAATGACATACTTGTTTTTATTATGGATTTGATGTTGACATATTAACATTGTGGGGAAAATATCACTTGCTTTGCCAAAGATCATTTTGAATAAGTTATTACCATGAAAGTTTGTCGCAGAGCAGTTGCAGTGAACAGGTGTGATGTAAAAGTCAAGTTATTTTCTACTGCTCACATACACTATGTTTTGCAAACATTCTACCACACTTGGCAATGTCAAAGAATAAATGTACTAAATGCTTTCCAATATTTTGACAGCTAGCATATAGTACCCAACTGTTAATGCCAATGGAAGGACCAGGAGAAAGCCTTGGATTAATTTTAAATTAATTTCAATACTAATGCACAATTGTTATTTCAAAAGTTATAAAAAGCACAGAATATACTAAAGGAGAGAAAAAGTCTCTGTGTTGCTATTCCCTTGTCTCACTCTTATTCCATGTTGCATATAAGTGACAATCACAATCAACATTCTGGTTGTATTTTTCCAACTTTTATATATCATAATTCTCAGGGCCTCAAAATCAAGTTTTATTCAAGACATACATCAAATTCATCTAATTCTCTTCCCTTCAGATATGCTAGCTCTAGGAGAATATCTGAAAGTCATTTTTTTTTAAATTCCAAGGAATAATAGTCATGACATTCAAATAGCTTGAAATTATTCATATAAACACTGTGATTTTTGTAGTTCCTAAAACTCCAGGAAAATGACATGTATTTTCTATATATCTTCATTTTCCTGTCTGTATTATAAAAATGGAGTTAAATGCTAACTCTCTTGTAGAGTATAGTGATGGATAAATAAAACTAACAAAGGGAAACAGTTACCATATAACAACCTGAGGTTAATATTAAAATAAATTTTAATAAAGATTTTCAAACTATTTTATAATGACAAACCTTATCTCTGCTCTTTGGTCTTACTAGTCACTTTTAGATAAGATTTTCTTTATTTTCTCCCAGACAATTGTTTTGTCATAAGAACTTGGTCATTGAAATAAAATCATTCACAACATGAAAAATGTATGTAATCTAACTCTGTTAACCTAAGTAATGCCAGATTCCAGAGAAAGTTTAAAGGTTGAGGTCACATATGACCTCAATCACTACTAACGAAATATTATTAAAGGTCATTAAAAACAGATTTTGTTTTTGCTCACTAGCCTCGCCCATTCCTACTATGTTTCTTTTGCTGCTAAGTAACCTCATATTGTCATTATTAAAGAAAAATTCATATTCCAGTTTCCTTCCTGAGTTAGGCACTCCTATATACCACATGCCCTTTCCCCTACCTAGGTCTTTCATTATCTGTTGCCAATTATTTGCAAAAAGAGATTCACTGATTGAAAGCAACCTACTTCTGCCTCTCCATTACAGGAACATTGTAAACATTTGTGTGGCTTCTGACCTAACTTATTTTTCATATCTTAAAAAGTGAAGGCATTGTGGAGCTAACACAGATGCCTTCCTGCCCACCTCTAACATTGAAATCTAAAAACCATTCATCCAGACCACTGGAAGCACATGTCTAGAATATTCTAGGCAGCAACCTTCAGTACGGATGGAGCTGGTGTTACTAGAGGCTGGATTCTTCAATTTCCTCACCATGTTTAATTCTCAAACCTGCTATTTGACCTTGAGGAATCTTGAGGAAAAGGTGAACTTGAGCAAGCATTTTTATGATTTGCACTGGGTTATATTAATTTCTGCATTCATGTTTAAGGAAGGAAAATCCTATGAAAATCTCAGGAATGACTTCTTAAGTTGCCATTTTCACTTTATTCTTAAAAGTGATAAATTTGCATGCCAATATTTCTTTGATAAGAGCATAATATGAACATTAAAAGAGGAACGGAAAGAAAATATAAATACTGCTGACATATGAACACAATATTCCTTTAATAGACACTATGACATGCTTTCTTCTTATCTTCTTTTTCATAATGATGGTAATAACACCAATAACATGATAACTAAAAATAGCATTTCATTATGGGAAGTTTTTCTTTTTTTCACAAGCGAAACAGTTTTTGTTAGTTATAACTTTCAATCCTTATGACTCATACTGAACTGTATGTACTGTAGAAGACCATGTCTAGCCTGTTCATTGATCAATTCCCAAAAGCACACACAGTACCTGACAATTATGGCAATTTTTGTTCAGTGAATGAAAAAAATAAATAAGTGAGATGGGGACTATTATCCTAATTTTAGAAATAGAAAAATTAAGTTTTGCTGATATAAATATAAAAGGAAAACTAATTTAAACTCAGTTGCTCCTGCTATATTCTCCCAATACAGATCACTTCTGTGACCCCAGAAGGTGTGAGAATTTCTCCAGAGCATCAAGAAAGCAACCAGTTCTGTAGCCCACAATAGCTGAATTTTCCCCAATTTAATTCAATACTGAAACTCTCTTTCTGGAATAGGGTCAGATTCCATTGGGTGAAGTGTCAGTCCCTAAGAATGCTCCCCCTGAAAGTTTAGATGCCAGTAGCAAGCCACAGGTTATTTTACCTGTGCCTCTCACTGACTAAATCAAAGTCAACTTCCCCACATCATTTTCTCTGGGTTTAATGATGAAGAGGTGCATAGGGAGAAATTACACAGCTTCTATACTTTCTCTGGGCATTCCATTCCCCGGAAACCTTCTTGGTCATTGTCCAAAGGATCTACAAATCATGTCCTTGGTTTTGTTTTTTTTTTTTAAGGACATATTATTGCACAGGAATGATTGTTTTAAAATTGCTCTTTGTAACTTAACCTCAGCTTAACCTTCAGGCCCTCGCCCCTCTTGGAGATTGGGATGGAAGTCTGAAAGTTCATTTTCCCTACTACCACCTTGGTCTTTCTGGTGATCAGTCCCCATCCTGAAACTACTGAAACTACCTAGGGCCATCAGCCATCTGTCAACTCATTAGCATACATAAAGATACTATCATTTGAAAGATTTCAAGGTGTTCTAAGCAAGTTCTGCCATTATAGACCAGATACATTTTGTGTCTTTCTACAATGTCAGAACAAATTCACGAGTTCCATCAATTTCATCAGTTGTCATTCATCAAGTACTCATTGTTCACTAGGTAGTATGACCATGGCAATCATGAATTCTGTTATTCCATTCCTGTCTTAATTATGAATATTAATGACACTCAAGTCAGACTTCAAAATTTACACAACAATGTATAGGTTACAGAATGGCTAAGAAAGGGTTGACGGTGGCCACAGAATTTAAAGAGGAAGAAATAAAAGCCCTGGCAGAGAGCTGATACAGATGAAAAGAGTGACTGATATAGTCAGATAAGGTATGAACCCAGCAACGAATTTATGAGAGACATGGAACTTGTTCAAAGCAAGGAACTGTTCAAGATACCTTTTTTCAGGTGAGGAGATTAATTACCTCATTCCTTGGCTTGATGTTTTTGATAAACTCATGGACCTGCTTTCTTTGATATTTGATTTGCCCATGCATTCATGAGCCTCTGATTTAGTTTGATAAGATCACAGGTGTTGTTTTTTTTATTAGCATCACTAATTTGTTTATCAGCTTGTGTGTCTTACATTTGTGCTTTGGAGCAGGGGGTTATTCTTTTTGATAAGTTCTCTGTGTCTATCATCTGATGGTTACCCATGCCCAAGTCATTTTGCTTTAGCACTTATACTCAAAATAGGATAGCTCAGTGAAATCTGCTACTTTATAAAAATAGAAAAACACAGGGCTAGGCACAACCTGAAAGCTGATGTTCTATACAACATAGAATAACTCAGAGCAGGGTTCAGTCTGATTTCCACATAATGATATTGAGTTATGTATCTGGAAAACACCAACTACAATTTTACACAGTATCATGGTATCACGACTGATGTTGTGATATTTTCTTCCAAACAGAATGTATGTGACCATTCTTAGAATACTGAACTTGTTTGAATTGTTTTATTAGCTACAGTAAATTGCTTCAAAATATCATCCCTTATTTTGATATGGAGGAATAGTTACAATAATTTGCCAATGTTTGTTAAGTGTCCAATGTGTATACATTTTACATACTATGAAGTAGACAAAGCAAAATAGAGCATTTTCTTCTTTTCTAACCAATCTAATAAGTATGGATTTTGAGAGACTGACTACATAGCTGAAGGCTGTAACTTTCTAAACAACCAAGTTCTGATGAGTTCACCCTCTTTTTAAAAACTATAGCATGTATGTTCTAAATCAATTCTGAAAATCATTAGGATAGGATTTCAGACTCTTGTCACTTCCCGTAAATCTATGGAGACTCTGGATCCAGCACCTAATTTTTATTCCTTTAGCATCCCAATGCACAAATTCATGACATTTCTGGAGAGATTATTTATGTAAAATTAAAAAAAAAAAGACTTTCATATAACTAAACTGTTAGAGAACTTGAAGATTTAAAATATCAAAATGTTAGATCTGTTCTTTCTTGATCTGAAACCTTAGTTAAATCTCTGGAAACGCTACTAGGTTGGTATTATTAATCATTCGGTGTACTATCTCCTCACAAATCACCAGCAAGGTGTTTACTATGAGACAAAAGTAGATATTCATGAGGCAATTATGGCAACTTAAATAAAAAAAGAGAACTATTTAATTAGTATTTGTCAATGGAAATTTCAATGTGGAAGACAGATTTTCATTCCACATACTAACATTATTCATTGTCATGAGCCACTGTGACAGAGTGTAAGGCATAACTCTTCCTTGGATGAGTACTTTCACATGACCTCAACTGAAACAGGGACTGAGCATCATTCATCTTTGTTTCTGAGGCATCCAAGACACAGTAGATGCTCAATTCATTTGTGATGATAAACGCTCAACAAGCCAGTTTGAATCTGCTAAAATCTGGTGCTGCACTGTTCCTTGTGAAAACATTTGACAAAGTTTGTGATTTCTTGTCCTTAGTCATTCAAGCTAACCCCAATTTTACTTGCTATTTTCCTTTTTTTTTTAAAGTGGACCATAATTATATATTTTCTTGCTTTATATTGTTATTAAAGATGAGAGAATACTCCATTTTGATGTTTTTACCTATTTGTACCTTAATTATTCCTAACTTTTAGGATCTCATACAGACCTAGGGTTGTGGAGCTTTCTTTGAGGTCAGAGTTTGTAAACCTAGAGTATCTCTGGAAGACCTATAAGACATCAGAAAGCTACCTAAGTATGATAAACAGAGTATATCTAGAAGACCTATAAGACTTCAGAAAACTACCTAAGTATAATAAATAAGCAGACTGCTTCAAGAATTTATTCACATTCATAAAAGTTAGGTTTGCAACTGAAGGAATATTAACACTTACTGAGTATTGTAACTTGTTTGCTCATATGCTACCTGTTGACAAAAAGTGTCCGAAAAAACTATGTGAGATGAGCTGGTGAGGTGGTGTACACCTTTAATCCCAGCAGCACAGGAGGCTGAAGTAGGAGAATCTTCAGTTCAAAGCCAGCCTCAGAAAAAAAGGAGGTTCTAAGCAACTCAGTAAAACTCTGTCTCTAAATAAAATACAAAATAGAACTGGAGATATGGCTCAGTGGCTGAGTATTTTTGAGTTCAATCCCTGGTACCTTCCAACCCCCCCACCCAAAAAAAAAAAAAACAAACAAACAAGCTTGTGAGATGGACATTACTATCCTAATTTTAGAGAAGATGAAACAGGCATAGTAGCTGTGATGCATATCTTCAAAGGTAAGGCCACCTTTTCAGTAAAATGTACATAGTATTAATGGGGTACTTCAATATTTAAGAAAACATATTGCTATTTTTTGAGAAAAATGAGGTAAAATAATTTTTATTCTGTTGTTTTTTATTTTATTTGGATGTAGAAAATAAAAATTATCTAATATGTATGTGTCTATATAAACTCTGCATTTCAATTACGTGATACTGTAGAATATCAACCAAATCAGACCCAGCTGTAGTCCACTTAATAAAGCCCAGCGCTTTAAAAAGGAGGAAATATAAATTTTGAAATATCCAAATAGTCCTAAGTTCAATTATTCACTTAGAAAAAAAAAATCACTTTTTCTCTCAGTCCTCTTACCTCTTCTAATATTAAGATACCTTGCCAAAATTAAGTAGCTCATTTCTACAAACTGACAAACAGAAATCTCAGATCATGTTTTCAGGGTCACAGTTCCATAATTTGTAATCCCCAAATATCCAAGGACCATCTTTTCTCCCCTCCTGCTTCTTCCTCTTTACCCAAACCGCTTGGGTTGGAACTAAACCAGAGAATATCATCATCATTATCTTCCCCTAAATTACAATTTAAAAAGTTTGAGGCCTACATTTGCCTCGTGTTGATGATGCTTGCTATTCCCCCTTGGGTGAAATAATCTGATGTAGTATTAAGACTGTCACTAAGAATTGTTCATGTATAATTTATAGTCACAATTAAAAAGCATTTTTAACCAAGTGTCACAACACAGTGACAACTAAATTAGACTGTGATTTACATTACCATGTGTTGCCACTTGATTTAGTGTCACTCTAGAGAAATTGACAAACAGCCCATGTAGAGCCAGGAAGAGGTCTGAGTCAAGAAAGGGTTTGTTCCCATGTGTGGAAGAGGTGAGAGATATCTGGAGCCCATTACCACCACTATGAACAGTGATTAATTGTGAGACTATGAATAGCCACAGGAGAACAGCCCTTTTATTAAACATTCAACACTACTCCAGAAAGGGAGAAAGTAGTAAAGTCTTACTTATAACTCAAATTAAAATAATGAAGTAACTATAAAGATCCTTAGAACCCCCCTTTTTTTTAATATCATGAAACCAAAATTCTGTGACTCAAATGACCAAGTTCATACTCGATCATGGAAGAATAACTCTAAGTTGATAATTTGAGTTAAATAATTTAATAAAACCATATTTGACCAAATGTAAATGGGTACAGTGTAGTACCATGAGTCAAAGTGTTCCCAGGAATTTATGTTTGTATTTTAGGTCAGTCTGAGAAAAGCTGATTTTTAATGGAAATTTCAAGAATAAAATAGTATATGTAAGTTTACAGCCAGGAAAATAAGACATACATAAGATAGGTATTCCAAAAAGATGATATAACTAAATAAAGAGTTCCATGTTAGGAATAAGGAAAAAATATGGAAGGGGAAGTGACTCGTCAGGAAGAATGTGTTAGAAGAATTATAAGAAAACATGTTGACTTAATTTTCATTATTTATAGAAAATTGATGAATCTGGAGATTGGTAATGAATTCTGACTGGATCCCTTTAGAAACAACCATATAGATTGGACAAAATGGCTCAAGGTAGTTACTAGAGAGTGAAGAGAATAATACAAATTCTTGTGAGAAGCCCATGTTCAGAAAGGAAATCTGCATTTGTTTCCACTCTTTCTAGCCTGAGAATAGACATCCTTGCCAGAAACTTCTATGGGAATAAAGTCCAGATTTTCTGGCCTGGAAAATCAAAATATGAAATCAAGGCAACTGCATTTGCTGGAAAACTCAGAGGAAAAATGTAGGAAGGGATATATCCACAGAGGGTATCCCCAAATTTAATCTACCTGCATCTCCAACAGCCCCCTGTATCATCTATGTGTGGGTCTTACTCAAAGCTGTTCAGCTAAAGTCAAAGGAGTTGAGGCAGTTGAGGCAGGAGTTGCTACCCAAGACCAAAAGAAAACAAAACAAATCACTCATGGAAGACAATAGCCTCCAGTATTCATAACTTAGTAAGTCATAATATTTATCATAAAATGCAAGTTTCACTTAATGTAGGAGAACCAGGAATATGGAGCTCATTCTCAAAGAAAAGAAGAGCATGTGAGGCCAACTCTGCGATGACTTACATGATCAAATTAGGAGCAGAGGAATTTAAAGTCACTATTTTAACCATTGTCAATGATGTAGAAGAAAATATCCTATCACCTATTGAAGAGATAGGAAATATCAGAAAATAAACTGAAAAAGACCAAAGATGATAAAATGATGAAAAAAGACCAAATAAGTCTGTATCAAAAAATGTAGTAGTGAAATTATTAAAAAAATGAATAGATTTAATAGAAGAATGGAGTCAGCAGCAGAACAAATCACTAAAAGTAAAAATCAATAGAAATTATTTTGAGCTAAAGAATAAAGAGAAAAAAGTTGAGAAATAAATGAGCTTATGGTATCTGCTAGACATCAAAGAAACTAATATAAATGTGATTGTATATCTAGGAGGAAAAGAGAGAAAAATTCAGAAAAATATTTGAAAACAATGAAATTTTCTAAAATTTGAATAAAATATATACATATATATTTATATATTTAAAGGAGGGCATTAAAATGGCAAATATTTGGGTAAGGATAACAGCCTATTTTGATTGCTTTATTATTATTATTCTATTATTATTTTCCTCTAAATTTCTTTAAACACTTATTACAATTTAACTATATTTTTTGATTTGTTAGAATTTATAAAACATATATATAATACGTGCAGAGGATAATTTAATCTATATGGTGCCAAGATTTCTATATTTAGTATGAAGTTGTAGCACATTAATTTTAAATATACTGCTGTCTTGGTCTGTGCTTTTGTAACAAAGTACCATAAACTAGGAGACTCATAAACCACAGAAATGAATTCCATTCAGTTGTGGAGTAGAAATTCTGAGTTCAAATTGCTGGCAGATTTGGTGTTTGGTGAAGGCCACCCTTCTGTTTTATAGCACCCTCTTATAGTGTCTTCATATGATGACCAGGTCAAGGGTATCCGTCAGGTCCATTGAGGAGGGCTCTGTCCTCATAACCTAATCACATCCAAAAAGTTTCATCTCTTAATCATCATGTTAAGGATTAGGATTTCATCATATGAATTTGGGATCACAAGTATTCATATCAAAGCAATTCTAGAAATTTGAATGTTTATGTTAATGCCTAGAATAGACAATAGAAAATTAATTACAGAGAAGTATAAATTAAAGTCAATTTGAAATTAAAATTAAATTTTAAAATAAACATAAAATTTAAAAGGCAAGAAAGAAACAAAACAAAAGCCAAGAGGGAATGTTTACCAAATAAATAATAGTAGACACAAGTCTAACTATATCAAAAGTTAATATTACACTTTAACTAATTAAAACTCCTGATTAAAACGAATAGGCCTAAATTTTCCTCTAAGGAATTGAGAAAAAATAGCAAATAAATCAGATTAAACAAAAAAAATGAAGTAACAACCAAAGCTGAAATAAAGAAATTGAGAATTGAAGGGCAATACAAATAAGTAATTAAACCAAAGATTTATAAGGTTAATTGACCCTGTCAAATGAGCCAAGTAAATTATGGATGGAAAGGACGGTCTTCAATAAACAGTAATAGAAAATCGACATCCATATGGAATATAGGGAACATACATACTTATTCATTTGCAAAAATTAACTTGATTAGAACTGTAGAATCAAAGAACTATAACTTTAAAATCTGAAGAAGACAAAATAGTACATCTTTGTGGCATTGGTTAGGCAGAATTTCTTGAACAGAACATAGACATGCTTGTGCATACACACACATGCACATACACATACCATAAAAGAAATAGCTAAATGTACTTTACAAAATAAAGTATGAGACAAATCACAGAATAGAAACAGATATTTTCAAAAATCTATCTTTCAAAAGACTTTTTCTGGAAACATAAGCAAGCCTCACAACTCAACAATAAGATAAACAACTCAATTAAGAACTGAGGAAAAGTTTTGAACATACACTTTACAAAAGAAGATGTATGAAAGGCAAATAGGCAGCTGGAAAAGTTGTTCAGTGTTACTATTTGTCACAGAAATGCATTTTAAAATCACAATGACATACCAACCCAAAACAAAGACTTAAAATATCAATCGCTGGTGAAAATGTGGAAGGAATGGTATTCTCATAGCTGATAGGAAAACAAAATGATGTACCCACATTGAAAATAGTTTGACAATTAAATGTACACTTATCTTATGATCTAGCCAACTTATTCCTAGGAATTTACCCTAGAAAAATGAAAATGCATGCCTATAAACATTAACATGTACCTAATATCTAACAACTAGAGACAGACATCCATTAACTAGTGAACGGTAAGTAGTTACATATATATTATTGAATAGTAATCAGCAGTAAAATGGAGCAAAGTTTTGGTATGTAAACAACTTGCATAAATCTTACAAGAATTATCCTATGTAAACAAGACAGGAGAAAGATTAAACACTGTGTGTGCACTTCTCTTACATTCTAGAAAAGGCAAAATGAGTTGTAAATCAGTGGTTGCTGGAGCCAGGAGTTGCGAATGAGTGGAAAATTCACAAAGCGATTATTTTGAGGAATTTCAGGAGTGTTTGATATCTTAATTATCTCATAGTTACATGCAACGTGCAATTACCAGAACATATCTATCTGTTCATTTATAAGAGTGAATATTTTTGTATGTAGATTATATCACAATGAGTTTATGGAGAAGACAGGAAAGTATCAGAACCTCTTCTCCTCCCTGAGAAATAAAGCCCTTAACATAAAAAGAGTGGTTAAATGAGTAGTCTATTTTATTTTCTAACAAAAGTAATTTTGGGGGAGAAATCAGAATAATAACAGATGGGAAAAGTACAAAAAAAAGAAAGATTCACTCATGTTTTTTCCAGACATTTAGTGTCCATACACGTAAGGCTTTGTTTGTTTATCTTTTTGGCTTTTTAAATAAATGTCTTCTCAGTTTTAGGACAGATTTCTACATTTCACTCATTAGTGGAGAGATCTTAAAATAAGGATACAATTGAACTAAAAAATATTTCAGTTAACCAATGGAAAGCATGTATTTAACTATCAAATACATGTATTCCTTTAGAATATGCTGTGTTTAACATTCAAAAACTATCACTACGATGAATTTTATACCAATTTTGCATGGACACACACACCTCACACAAATAACTGACATCAGTGTTATTAACAAATTATTCAGGAGTAATTGGCTTATTTGGACAGACTCAGTGTCTTGGTACATAGAAGGCAAGCAATCGAGTTCGAATACAATTTTTATTTCTGTAATCAAATAGTAGAAATTTAGTGAATACAGAGTCATGCAATGAATTAACAATATTGTGGTCAGCAAAAGACTATACATATGATTACAATGGGGTTGAAAAATTATCATTGCCTGGTGACACTGTATCCATCTTAATGTTGGTGCAACACATTACTCCCATGTTTGGGATGGTGTTTGTGTAAACAACTTATTGTGCTCTCAGTAATATAAAAATATAGTCCAGCAACTGGGGAAGCTGAGGCAGAATGATTGCAAGTTCAAAACCAGCCTCAGCAACTTAGGGATGCCCTAAGAAACTTAGCAGAAATCTGGTCTCAAAAAAAAAAAAAAAAAAAAAAAAAAGAACGGGATACAGGATGTGGCTCAGTGGTTAAGCAGTCCTGGATTCACTCCCTGGTAACTAACACAAAAGAATTATAGCCTCTGTAATTATATAAAGGTACAAAATACTTGATAATAATAATAACCAACTATGTTACTGGCTTATGTATTTACTGTGCTTTTAATCATTATCTTAGAACATTATTCCTTCTTAAAAATGTTTACTGTCAAACTATACTCTGTGTTAGGGAGGCAGTAGCCTCACACATCTTTTGCTTAATGAATTTCTTGATTTCATTGTTTTCTCTTGTGCTTGATTTATTTTTATTTTGTTAGGTTCATCCTAGTTCCTCGGCATAGAAAATCTGTTTCTAATGTTGCCAGTAAGAGGTTATGTTATGTTGATTGACATGATAACAAAATTAAAAAGGATTAAGGACAATGAAAGTAGAAAATTAGTAAAGGTTGCTGGTTGCCAGTCAGGCATGTCTCTTTCCATCACAGCTATGATTTTGAAGAACGAGAACAAAGTGGCAGAGCTGTTAAAGAATCTGCCTTACTCAAGGCAATGAAACTAACAAAAATTTGAGAAAAGTCTACATAAGATATGAAAACACTTTTAATGATCTAGATTGAAGACCAGAAATAGAAGAATATCTCTCTCAGCCCCATAATGATCACAGCCAAAGAAAAAGTTTCATAATGTTGAAAGAAAAAGCTGGACCCCACTAAAATATTGAATTTACTGCTAGCTCTGGGTATTTTGAATGATTCAAGAATCCAATCATCATTCATTACATAGTATGAGAGTGAATCTGAGTGCTGCTATAAGCACACTCCGCTTTCAGCACAGTAAGGCAACTGAAGAATTTTTAGAAACTCTAGATAAGCTGATTGTGGAAGAAACTTACTTCCAAGAGCAAATCTGCAATATGGATGAAGTTATACTACTCAGAAATCAGATGCCTAAGGAGGCCAAGTCAGTGTCAGGTTTCAAGGCTTTTATGGACTGGATAACAATCTTGCTTGGGGGCAGGGTTGCCGGCTACAAATTGAAGAAGCCCTTTGCAATCTGGCGTAGTGAGAATCCCAGGACTTTCCAGCATGTCAGTAAGCCCACACTACAGATGCACTGCAGGAGCCACAGATGCCACAGATGACTCAGCTCCTCTTTCAAGATGCCCTTATGAATTCCTGTAGGAGGAAAATGGAGTACTATTTGGAGAAACAAGCCCTGCAAACCACATCAGATATGTTTTGAAAGAGGACAGCTTCTCAACTGAGAAGAGCCTCAGGCAGGTCCCCCAGATCGTACTCTGGAAGGAGGCATTGTTACCATAGGAGATAACAGTCTCCAAAGACCTTACAGTGGGATAAAATGAGGAGGTGCAAGACATTGATACTAATTGACACCTAGGCTAATGCTGTGTTTGTGTCAGTTTTTACCAAAAATGATTTTTTAAAAGTAAGACTTTAAAGACAGAAAAAACATCTAGAGTATGGAAATAAAGGAAATTTTACTGAACAACTGTACAGTGTGCTTTTGTTTTAAGCTAGTGTTATACAAAAATCCCAAAGTTTTTATGAATTAAAGTTAAAAGGTTACAGCAATCTAAGGCTCATATATTATTGAAGAAGGAATATTTTAAATGGTGCAGGCTAAATGCACGGTATTACAAAGTCTGCTATAGTGTATGGTGTGCACTAGGCCTTCAAATCACTTGCCACTTGCTGCTTATCTCAACTACTGTATCTTTTGGTCTTACAAACTTCAAGTGCCCCATACAGATGTACCAGATTTGTTTATTTATTTATTTTTCTACCATATTTTACAATACCTTTCCTGTGATTAGACCTTTATTTATGCAAATGCTACCATACTAAAATTGCCTGCAGTATTTAGTAGAGTAACATGTTCTACAGATTTGCACATGGTGCAGGAGCAACATGGTGTAGCTAGATTTATAGTAGGCTCCACCATCTAGGTTTGTGCAAGCACACTCTATGGTACACAAAGAACAAATGAGCTAACAATGTGTTTCTCAGAATTTACCCCATGGTTGAGTGATGCATGACATTACTTAAGGTCTTATCATTATTTAATTTCTGATATTTTCACCAATGGAAATTATACTTTTTTTGTAATTAGCATTTAAATATTTGTAACAAGTATATTTTCCAGTTTTTCAATCATCTAAGCACTGAAACATTTTTCAGCAGATTTCAAATGCTCTAAAACTGAATTAAAATGTGATTAGCAGTGAAAAATTGCTCTTTGCATTACCCAAAAGCATTAGGTAAAAGTTTTCAAAGTTATTTACTCCTAATGATTACAAATATTTTAAAAATTTATTTTTATTCCCAAAGTATTTTGATTTCTTTGCTGGCACTATGCCTCTGTATATGTATGCTTTTTCCTATATCAGTGAACCAGATACCCAAATTTCTATCAAATCAGCTATGGATCTGGAAATGAAATTAGAAAACTAATAAAAGTGGAGATGTCATGGCTCTTGCCATTTTCCTAGCAGCAGGGAAATCCTTTATTTGATATATCATGGTCTAGCATTGCAGATATGAAAATAGATGGCAAAATTCATATTGCAGATTCCGTTTGAAAAAATAATGCTCAAACACTGTTTTTGTGAAATTTACCATTTAGAAATTAGCACATCAATCTGTATACACATAGTTGAATCCCATATTTATGTATGATATACATAAGGACTAAATGAAAAATAAATACTAGAAATTCAAATGCCACCTGTAAATATTTGGACTTCTTTATCTTCTGAAATCCAAAAAGAGAACATTTGAAATGTATGTGATATTCATACAAAAATAATTTCGTTTATTGCATCATCTTAATGTAAATATTTTGAATGCCTTTTATTTTCCATATAGTTGCTGCCCGTAGTTCTATTTTTTCTACTTACAGGCTTTTCCCTCTACATCCTTCCTTATATTTTTGTCATTTGATAAGTCAGTGCCTACTCTTATACTATGGATAATTAAGACAAGAGGGACATTTTATTCTTTGACTTCTATTCTGAATATATCATGTATTTCTTTGATCTTATTAGGCTAAATGACAGTTTTGGACTATAATATCACCATAACAATAATTAAGTGGAATAAATATTTTCACCCACCACAGTTATTCATTTATGTAATGTCATATTCACCACAACAGAATTCTACAATTAAGAAAATAATGAATTTCATCTTGGGCTTAATTTAAAAGTGTTGTCAGTGGTCAGCATTTTCTTCACACATATGTAAATCATGATAAACCTTTCACTTATTTCAAATGGTTTCGCAAATCTCATGCTTAGTTCCATTCTAAGGCATTAGACAACGCATGCTGTTTCCTGAAAATTTTATGATCTAGTTAAGAATATAGCACTTATATCTTAAAATAACTAAATACTTATTAGAGGTAAATAGCAAGTGAGTTTTTTGGCAATTAGTCAAGATTGAAGTTGCTTTAAAAATTACAAAATTCAGGAAAACATATTCTAACAAAATTAGATTATTATAGAGAAATTTTACAAATATATTATAAAGAGTAACTAATAACTAGAAGATTTGAATGTATTTCAAGGAATATGGACTTGCTTTAAAAAGGCAATGAAAAAGCACTGGATTTAAAAAACAATAAGAGTAAAATAATGAAACAATTTCAGAACACAAAATATGTAAAATAGACCCTACAGATTGAAAGGGAGCAAAGGAGATAATTAGGAACACTATTGCAGAGTGCTGAGTTGTCTTAAAATTGGTAATTATGGTCTAAAATTGGGACCAAGAAAACAATAAAGAGTTGAAGAACTTCTGATCATACTAAGCCTACTAAAAAGTGCAGAATTGGCTCTCTTTAAATCAGCAGATCCTACCGCCCACCCCAGATTATATTTAGGAAATTGAAAAGGAAAAATATGGATTTAAATCAAGCAAGAAGGAACTTTGGAGGATAGGACCAGAGTGGGCAAGAGTTAAGGAAAATGACTGAACTATCTTCCATGCCAGAGGACTGAAGAGGGAGACCCTCACCAAGGCCCTTGAAGAATGCACAAGTACTTGTCTAGAAGCAGCAACACGAGGACTGCCATCAGAAGCATCTACATCTTGAGAAACTAGTCAGAGCAGCCTTAAAAACCAACAGGGGAGCAATTACAACTATGGGAAATTAGTAAAAGAAATGGCTTTGCCCATCTTCCTCCCCTAGTAACCCTCAGGGAAGTTTTTCTTTGAAATAAGGTGAACACGAGGCATCTCAGGGCCATGTATATTCCTTAATTATTCCTTTTCTTGATGGAATGGGAGAGCAGAATAAACAGACCACTCTGCATCTCTAAAGCCCCAAGCATGACCAAGGGTAGTAGAACTGGCAATAGGAATTAGAATTTGTTTTGCAATTCTAAACAGGATTTTTAAAGTATTTAGCTGGTTATGGAATCCACATAGACGTTATTCAAGGTATCTACTTACTACAGGGAAGACATATTTGACATAACAACAGGATAATTATGCTTAGGAAGAAAATTGTCAAACAAAGTTTAGAGTTTCCAACAAACTAATTATTTGGGGAAAAAAACCCAGTGGAATGACTGGATTTAAAAACAAAGGGGGAGAGTAAACTAAAATGTCCTTAAACGCTCATAATTACGACAGTCCTTAAAACTGTATTTCTCTCAAAGGTTTATAGAGGTAAGTTGGAATTGTCACATTTCATTTTATTAAAGATTGAAGACACAGGGTGGACATAAGGAGATGATAGTCCACAGGTAAGAAGAAACATACAACTCAAACCAGAGAGGTTTGGGATGGAGATCCAGTTCCCATGGCCTAAGAAAGTAGGCTGAGGAGGGATGAGTTATATAAGGTAAAACATACAGAGAATGATAAAGTACAAAGAGAGTCATTTCTTATTCAGAAAGTTTAAAAAAAATGAGAGAGAGGTGGGAAAGCATATTATCTCAGAGAGCAAAAGTGGAGAATATTAGAAATTCAGGTGTCTATAAATTTGGGAGGGCAATAAAAGTCAAGAAGAATGATGAATGCTGGATTTCATCATCTTCAAGTGCAGATTTATTATATGAATGAGGCTAGCAGCACCATTGATGATTTGATAGGGGTGAGGACCTGCATTAACTTCACCAAGGAGGGTGACACTGGAAGGAAGAAGAATAAAAGAGAGGTGTGCACAGGACACAAACATTAGGACAGACGATGTGCACAGAGAAGCAAATGAAAGACAAGCTGTCAACAGCTAAGGACTTATCAAGGGGAGGGTAGGCAGACTGATCATTGGAAAATGAAAGACAAGCTGTCAACAGCTAAGGACTTATCAAAGGGAAGGTAGGCAGACTGATCATTGGAAAGGATCAAATTATAGTTACAACATATGAATTTTGTTTAGCTTTTACTCCATTATAAGACATTAATTCACAACTACTGCAGAAGAAAAACTACAAACATTATGGCTAATCTAGATGTGGACCTGGGTTATTGATTGTGTCCTCTTAGGACAGAAAATGGAAAAAATACTTATCATTACTAAATAGGATAGTTTTGAAATAATTGCATCTAATATCCTATCATTGAGATAAATACAATTTTGTTCTGAGTTATATCTCATCAAGAGTGAGAATGACAGAGTATTGAAGAAGGTGAAATACGTTTTGTTATTGTACATTGCAATCATTAAGGGTGTTCATGCAATCAAAGGTGACCAGGAAGTCTAATAAGATCACATTGAACCTCATAATCTAACTAAAGTGGATAAAGGTAAAAACTTAAAGTGATTTATATCCCCCCGAAAGTGAAAGGTCAAAACTGTGAACCAATATTGTGCTAAAAGTCAAGTATTATTTTTGAATAATTATAGTGACAATAACCATAATTTTAAGAGGCTTATGAAAGATAGAAATCATACAGTGAAACTATCATATTGTTTAAGGCACTTATGATCAAATGTTAGAAAATCAGCAATGGGGTCTTGTGATAAAGTGATCTATAACTTGTTGGTGGTTTTCACCTTGAAAGATCATTATACTTCTATTTTCATGACTTCATTCAATCTAAAAAGTAAACATAATAAGCTTAGTTGCTAAGCTCTTGCACATGATATTACAGGACATAGCAAATAAACTGTTGTTAAGCATTTTGTACAACATGAAGGTCTAATGTAACTGAGAACAGAAGAAAAATCCATGAACAGAAAACTTGTCAATATTATTTCACAAATATTTAACTCTAAGGCTTGCATTAGACATGCTGGGATGTAAAAGAGTGGGAAAGCTAGTAATTGGAAACGATTCTCCTTTGAGGGGCTCTTGACAGGTTTGCATTTGTAACTGTGCATTTTAGCAAAATATTTTCCTATTTTCAAAACTTTAATGACCATTTGGCTGCATTACAAGTCATATCCATTTTCTCATAAATACTGACTATTGAAGTACCTACTGTTTACTCTGAGTTAAAACATAAAAGAATCAAAGACAAGAAGTTTGACTGTACTGTCCATTTGAATATGATTTTTAAGATATTGACAATGCTTTGGTTTTTGAAATGTTAATATGAGTTATGATTAATTTTAACATATCAGTAGATCATCAGGAAATATAAATGCATAAACAACTCCCTTCTGAAAACTATTATAAATTAATGGTGATTTCCCTTTAAAAATCATGTATTTCTTTCTTAGAAATCTTTGATTATTTAAACCTTTTCTAGTCATTCACTATTCTACATTCTCCTCCAAAGAAACACTCTTTATGTTGTTGTGAGGCCATTTCTTTTCTTCCTTCTCCTTACCTTTGAAAAATTATTCCTTTCAAAATTCTAAATTGTGTTCAGTTTTGATCCATTTGCACAGATTTTTAGTGTTTTACCAATAGGTTTTGTACCACAAGGGGGAAACTTGTCACTCCGTGGCACAGTAGAGTGAGGACAAAATAAGTTGGAAGATAAAAACTATGGCTCTTAAAATAAAGATAAAACAAGAAGTTCAGCTATGTAGGATGCAGATAATATATCTTTATTCTTTTAACATGAACCAGTGGGTTTTAAATTGTGAAATTATATCTGCCTTAGAAATATTCTTCTTTTAATCATCAAAGTATTCATTAAATGCTCACATGAACACTTGAGTAGCTTTAAGCACCTTGCAAAATTAAATGGTAAAACCCCAAGTTATAAATGGCAGTTATCTGTGCACATATACACATGCACACACGCCCCAAATACAGAAGAGCAATATAGGTAAACAATGGAAAAATATGTCTATGTCTTTTTTAAAAAATTATTTTTTTGGTACTGGAGATTGAACCCAGGGGCACTATACCACATAGCCACATCCTCATGCCTATTTTTTATTCCTGTATTTTGTTTTTATGTGGTGCTGAGGATCAAACCCAGTGCCTTAAATGTGCTAGGCAAGTGCTCTACCTCTGTGCTACAAATCCATCCTTAAATATTGTCTTATTCCATTTACCATTTTATTTATTTTGAATGAACTCATATGGTCAGATCTTGTGAACAGTAATCAAGTATTAACAAATTTGAGTCACATTTATGTTTGTTTTGGGGAGACGGGTACTGGGGATTGAACCCAGGGAATCTTAACCACTGAGCAACATCCTCAGCTAATTTTTATTTTTTTACATTTTGAGACAGGGTCTCATTAAGTTGCTTAGGACCTTCCTAAGTTGCAGAGGCTGACTTTGAACTTGTGATTCTCCTGCCTCAGCCTCCTGAGCCTCTGGGATTACAGGCAGTGCACCCTGCCCGGGCCACATTCATTACTTTTTACGATTAACAACCCAAACTTCTAATTGATCTCCTAATTAGTTAAAATCATTCAAAGTAATATTTAGATAATACAATTATGATTTTAAGAATGATTACTTGTTCTTAATCACCAGATTTGTATCCATTGTTAATATCTACATACCATGTTAATGTTTTAAAGAGCAGAGTCTGTACAAAAAAGATTCAGCAATTATCCTTTATGTCAGTTATAAGCAGTTTTAGACATTCAAAATTTGCAGTTGGCCATTTTTTGAGTTCTCTAGTTACTGATGTTCCATAACAAATCATTCATAACATACTCTGGTAATGTTCAGAGAGTAAAAGTGCAATTTAAGAGCTCCTAATACCTCTGTCAAAGTTACTCTATCATTCAGTGAGCAATGCCATTCAGGTAAAATGCTGTTGAGCAGAACCAACAATAAATCAAACCACCTCCAGACTTACCCAGCATTACAAACCAAGACTCCTCATTCTGAAGAAATGAAAACCCCAAAGGAAAATTTGGGTAAGAAAGCAAGACAAGAAGTAAGATTCTAATATGTATGTGCTTATTCAGTGCAGAAAATTGTTTTGGCATTCAGAATTGTCATGGGGAAGGAGTTTAGGAAAAGGAAGGTGAGAGACATTCAAAACAGACTTTCCCATCAACATCAACAATGCCTAGGAGACACTACTTCAATATAGAATAAAGAATGGAGCATCCCATTTAAATTCTATTTTTTTTTAATGAGGACTCTCAAAGAATGTTCTCATAGTCTGAAAATTAATTTTCAAAACATTTTAATGTGGATAATTTTACTCAATTTTAAAAATCTACTTTGATGATTTAAGTAAAAATCCATACATTTTAAACATTCTACTCTTCAGTATTTTTAATTATTGGTAAGTGAAAAATCTAAATGTATTCTTTTAATTAAATCAGTGCTTACTAATTACCTGAAATATGTTCTTGATAATATCAGTCCATTTGTTGGTGGGATTGTTAATTCCATTTTGACTCTTTCTGTTTAATCTTAAAAAAATTCTAGACCCAAGCATATCTTTTTCATGGAACTATGAAATACTAAGTTCATGACCTCATACTTATTAATAGAAAAATGACTAAAGGAAATTAAAGGAAATATTGAAATTTCCTCTGCTGAGATACTAAAATAGATGCTTCATATTTATAGGTGGAGGTTTTATAAGTGTTCTGAATTTTAAGTCTCTTTTGGAATTAAAAGTAAAATGATATTTGTCAAATTCCCTTTGCAATGTTTATTGCAGTAGGTATGTGACTTTTTGACATTTCTTTTAAGTTGAAAGGTCTTAGAAAGAATTTCTACAGTAAAGTAGAAAATGATATTTGATTTGTACTCATATCTCATGTACATTTTTCTATTCTTGTGACTAGAGACTGTTAGTAGGCACAAAATAAGATTCAGAAGTGACTAAAGTAGCTTTTGGGGAACCAGCTACAAACTTTCCTAGGTGGAACTGAAACTATTACCTGTACTAAGAAGAGAAAGAAAATTGTAATGATCCCAAGTTTACCAGCTAATATACTCTAAGAAGAATATGATGGCTAGGCCTGATCTGGTCAAGATGATACCAGAATGGTCATAATTATGTATTATAAGTAGTTTATACTCATTTAGTAAGTATATCTTGCAGATATGACAACAGACTGTATTGCAAAACTTATTAATTCTATTGCCACCCATAATAAGTTTCCCCTTGTTTTTCAAATATACTAAAACTGAGCTAATTAATGGTTATATAATTAATAACAAAACCCACAGTGGACAAGTTTGGTTCTAAGGAGAAATTCTTTAGAAATGTTTAAAGTAAACCATTTGCAACATAATATATATTGATTCTTAGATATCAAATAAAGGGTAAAAACTTTCATTTATTGAGAAAGTATGGGAAAAACTTTTATAGTAAAAGAGATAAATGAACTTTGCTTTCCACACACATATTAGCTATTCTTTCACTGAACCATTGAAAAGACATTAAGTGGTAATGGAAATTCTACATCTCTAGTTTGTATGATTCAACTAATTAAATATCGCATATTATATTTGAAAAAATATGGATTTAGCACACTAAAAAAACTAATGATGTGATACATC
Organism: Sciurus carolinensis; assembly: GCF_902686445.1. Lineage (NCBI taxonomy): Eukaryota > Metazoa > Chordata > Mammalia > Rodentia > Sciuridae > Sciurus > Sciurus carolinensis. The sequence goes on from NC_062216.1 coordinate 26,232,443, forward strand.
CTCTTCATCAGCAGTTTCTTTTCAACACAATATTCAGGAATTATATTGCTGAATAAATGACTGGGCTTTTCTTTCTTTCTGAAATAATCCAAATTTAAAATGTAATGCATATCAATTAAAGCCCCTGGAGTAATTAAAGTGGCTAAAATACTCAATTTTGGGTTATTACTACTGCTAGTCTTATGAAATATTTTCATGTATATAAAATGAAAAGTAAATAATAAAAAAGAACAAAACACTAACAAAAGCATCAAACATCACAAAACAGAGACTGTAAATGTACAGAAATACATGACACAAGTATATAGAAATAATAAAAACACCATTACCATAGTCAATTAGAGATTTTATTTTAATATAAGAAAACTGCTTTTGAAAATTTCTGCTAATTCCATGTGAATTAATTCCACATCTAACTCTCATGGATAAATAAGAAACTATATTTCACCAGTGGAGTGGAATAACAAGTGTCAAATAACTAGTAACATTAAAAAAGGAAAAACGTCTAAGTAGCACTTATAGAATAAAATGTAAGGCAGTGAAAAAAATATAATACTAAAAGGCAACACACATACTCACATATTTATGAATAACACTCAATACACTAACTTCTAGAAAAGGGGAATTAATAATAAAAGCTACAAATAATAATTTTAGTGTCACAAAAACTTTTCAAGCAAAATTTATAGTAATTTTTATATGAAAAGTATCTATTGAACTATGATGCTATTTAGAATATCACTATCACTCTTCAAAGAAGCCGAAATTACAGCATTTAGAAATTTTAGGTAAAATTATTTAAGGATAGTCTCTTTAAAAAAAAAGGTTAGCTTATTTGATGTTTAGCAGTAAAGAATAGACTTCTAATGAGAGTTTAAGTCGATCTGACTCAGTTTGTTTTCTTTGTGTTGTTATTGTTGTGTGTGTGTTATGTGGAGCAACCACAAGATTTCATTGTATTCTGAAATCTGCTTGGTCACATTTTTAATCATTGTCCAGTAATCATTCTTGATATTTTATGGAATATAATATGATCTTTTATATTAAACCCATAATCTGAAGTCTGAGCATGATTACAAGAAACATTTTTGGCTATGTTCAGATATTTATTTCTATGTAAATATTAATCTATCTAAACATGTGTATGTATAAATATTATTTAGTCCCAAGGGAAAATTGATAGGCTATAAACACAGATTTTAAAAGATCAAAAATTAAAATGTAGGGTATACTATATAATTCAATTGTTTTAAAATGAATTTTTCACTTAATGTTTTTTTCTATGTTCTTCCCTGCTAGAGTGAGTTATTTAATGCCAATTGTCATATATGATGACTTTGAGCATGGGAAAACAAGAAATTCCTGTTTTATCCTTGCTTGGTATTAACTGGAATTTTGACTTGGACCAATGTAAGTAAATGCATACAAATATATTTAATTATCTTTAATTAAATTCCTTAAATGACCTTTATCAACTATATCTCTTTGAGATGGCTGACCTGTATGTGGGATTAAATAGGACTTTAGAAATGTTCTACTGTCTGATCGCACAACAAATACTGAAATACTAAAGCAGGGATAGTGGCTCTAAATTAAAAAAAGAAAAGAAAACAAAACAAAAAAAACTTTAAATATTTTGCCTTTTACCCTAACATATAAATAACCATTGCAATAAAAATTGGATAATTTACATAATACCCAGTGATATCAGTTTACACCAAAGCATATTTTTCATTACACTCTTTTTTAAAGATATATTATTTTAGTATTTCTTCACGTGTCACAAGATTTGTTAGAGTAAACTTTTCAGGACAAAAGAACATTTATATATAGTTGTTTCATCTATATCTTAAGTTAGATGCTAAACTGTATTTAAAAATAACCATTTAATTTTTTTCACTGAAATTCCAAGGATCAGGAAGTTATTTATCATAAATTAAAAACTGATGTTATAAACTTCAGTTTCTGGCATTTCCGTGAGTTTTCTCTGAATTTTCAAATAATTTTTATATGTTAAATTTCTCACCTTCTAAAACTAGGTGTTTAAATTGGAACTGAAGAATACAATGAAGAATTATGTGAAGAAGATGCAGAGAAAATGAGGATTCCCTTCTTTATAGACGATTATAGTCACTTTAAAGCAATAATTAGGCAAGAGAACAAAACCCAAATTATGAGGCATTAATGAGTAATCTCTTAAGAATTTTACATTTATTTTTGGCATCTGAATTAATTTCATTCTTTTTGAATAAAACTATTGATTGTCAATTGACTAGTTACTTAATTTGGGGGATCTAAATGTTTTGGAAAACTTTTTAATGGAGATATTGAAACAAAACAAATAATTCATTGATTTATTTGTTCTTTTCATTCTTTTACTTTATGCAAAAGCTGTATTTTTATGTTATGATTACAATATTTCTCATGACAGGGAAGAGATGTTCAAAAACTTTATTTTGGAAATGCCATTTGTGCAGAATAGCAACTTCAAAGACAAATGTATTCTTTCATCTAAACTGTTGGAAATACATTGGTATCAATCATTCTCACTGAATGATAGAAGAATCAAGAATATAGTTGCTTTAAGACATGAATTTGACTTGTGCTCTGACTTTTATCTTATAAAATCTTTGCTGTGTTTTCTACTACTGGCTCCCTTTAATGTTTTAGACCCAAATTATAAGCCTCAAGTCAAAGTTTTAAGTAAACTAATCTATTCAGCAGGTTTGCATATGTGTCTTAAAGGTATTTTGACTTGAATACTACTTTAGGAGAAAGCTGAGTTTCATTTTTCTTTTCAAGTGCAGGGACTTATGTATAATTCCATTACTCACTTTTTTTTTTTTTTTTTTTTTTGCTAATAAAGCACTTCTGTTATTGATCCAGTGGTTCTCACATAGTTCCTTTACAACCTAGCCCTCTCCAAATCTCCAAAAGAAAACTTAGCCAAAGCCTCAGGAATGGAAGAAAGTCACCATTCTACACCACCCACCCAAGGAGAGTTTGGTGATGTCAGTCAATGCTTGGATGAGAAAGACAGATGATTAATGTGGGAGGTGATAGGAGTTAGAACCATGGCATTTCTATTGCATGCATCTCAACTAGATCCTTCAGAGTCTTTACCTTTTCATGATTTGTTTTTTTGGACCAAATCTTCCAGGATGAGTCTATCATGGTTATGTCTCAGTAGTAACTTCCTGAAGGAGATTATGTAAATAATCTAGTTGCAAAAACTATAGATGCTATGATAATGAGTAATTATGGTTCTCCCTTATTCCAAATATGTCTATTACCCCTTTTCACTCAGTATGGGCTCCAGAAGTTAACCAACCCCAATTTTTTGGTTTATTTTGAAAGTTGAATTTGGAGGTAACTCCCTACTGACTTAAACCTAGTAATCTGCCAATGTTTTGAAGGAATTCAGATATAGTTAGGGTGCCACAAAGAGGAGTCTTACAGTGCTTACATCTGTGAAACTGTGTAGATTAAAATGAGTTCTGTATTTTCTGAGGGCCATTGATCAACTCAAGAAGTGTTAATATTTGTAGATCCAATAATTATATACATAATATATATAAGCAAAAGTTAGATTTGGAGGCATTGAAACAGTTGCTACTCATGTTTACCTTTATTTCTCTTCTAAGTTGCATTTCTTAATCATCTTCTCTTACCATCATCACCAATTAGCTTTCTACCTAGAGCAGATGGGTTTGGGCACTCTGAAACTTTTTCTTGGGGGTTTGTGTTGTAGGTTCAAGGTATGCTTGCTTTATTCACTGGACTCATGGGCAACTAAATTATAATCAGATGTCTTTTTATATGCTTAGACATAAAAAACAAAATGAGTGGAATTTCTTACATCTTCAGCATATTAATGGCATCACATGCAGTCTACCCTGTCTATGATCTTAATGGAGACACCAGTCACCTGACCGCATAGTGGACACTTTGTACCGATGGATGTTCCTTTTCCAGAGAGTGTGACCAAGCCCTGCCAAAGATTTTTCTTTCTTTTTTTTTTTTATAATACTTTTGTTCTGTGTCATTGTGGGCATGAAACTTTTTTTTTTCTTGATGATAAATTAATTCTTAACATACATTCAAACTTTTGTCAATTTATAGCAAAATTCTTTAGGGATAGATTCTTTGATCCCTTTAAGAAGAGTTTGCATCTTTGTGTTTTGTTGTTCTGATTTAATATAACAGTTTTCAGACAATAGTTTTTTAAACCTTAAATAAAACTTAGTGGGCCCAACCGGCCTCTTGGGATAAAACAAAATAGACATGAGTCATAATAAAAGTGAACCAAATCTGTAATCTAGGGATACAGTATTATGTTGTTTTGTTGTGCATGACACAAACCCAACTCAAATTGACTGAAGAAAAAAAAAAAAAACTTCATAATACAAAACAACTGCAGTAGTGCTTTAGACTCCAAGCAACATCAGATACCTAAAGGATTACTATCAAAATTTATCTCCAGTAGAAAATGAAAATCTTGCACATTGTTGGACAGATTTGGTGAACAGTGCAAAATGATGGAGCCACTGTGAAAAACAGAATGGAGATTTCTCTAAAAATTAAACATATAATTGTCATTTTATTTAGCAATCCAACTCCTGGGTATTTATCCAAAAGAACTGAAGTCTGGATTTTTGACAAAGCATTAGCACTCTATTGTTTATTGCAGCATCCATTCACAATAACCAATAAGTAGAAATAACCTAAATGTCCTTTCACAGAGGAATGAAAAAAAATGTGGGACATGCTCACCCACACACATATATACACATAATAGAATACTCATCAAAGTTTAAAGACGGAGATTCCCCAATATGTAGCAATATGTATGAACCTTGAGGATATTATGCTAAGTAAAATGGTGTAGTCAAAGAAATACAAATAACGCATGATTCTTGTTTCACTAAGTATCTAAAATTGACCAGTTCATAGAATCAAAAATGGAATGATGATTACCAGGGGTATGGGTTGTGGGAGGCAGGAACCTACTAATCAATGGCTGTGAAGATTTTTCAAGCAAGGTGAATAAGTTTTAAAGATCTATTGTACAGTATTGTGTTTATAGTGATCAATGATGTATTATAAATTTTTTTAAAATACCTCCTTCACCTTCATTGAGCTCTGATGTCTTCTGGTGGTTTTAGTCTCAAGAAGATTCTTTTTAAAGAAAAAAAAAATGCCATTTTGCAGCTATTAGCCTCAAGATTACCAGTTGTTTTGACTTATCTGCCTGAAAAGAAAGAATGTCTTTTTCCTTCTTCTTTCCTCAGATTTTTGCACTGATTCTCAATGATTGTATGACACACTCTCATATGTAAAAAATCTTCTGCTTTAGTTATATATGCATACGAGTCACCCTACAACTTGTTAAAAGACAGATAATGGGGCCCGGTACTAGAACTGGAGTGGAGCTGAATAGTTTGCATTCCATTTTTTTCATATTTTAGTGATGTTGGAATTGGGGGCCACACTTTAAGTACCACTTCTTTCTTATTGGCCACTGCTTTATAGGCACATACCTGGACAAAGTGATTCAATCTCATTTTCTCTATAAAAAATAAGGATAAAAATTATTTTCCAAGGAAAATCTGAATAGCATTGTGTTGTTGGAAAAAAAAAAAAACCCTCAGGGCTGGAAATTTTGCCTCAGTGGTCGGGTCTACCTAGCATGTTTCATTCTTGGCAGCAGAAATTAAAAAAAAAAAAACAATTAAGCAGCAGTTATTGTAAAGTGGGAAGGTCAGCAGAGAAGGAGCCATCTCTACTGAATACTGTGGAAGCCATTCCTTCCACTATCCTGCTGATGTTTTCTTTTATAAACTAGAGACAGAATTTACAAAAGGTTAGTAAGGAAACACATTTTGTGCTATGCTGTGCATGTGATAACAACATAAAAACATAAATGTCCTATTAATAGAATGAATCCAGCAATATATCAAAAGAATAAAATAACAAAAACCAGGATAATTTATTTCAGAACTGTAACATATTTATTAACTAAATCATGTGATGAACTTCCTAAGTTCTCAAAAGGCATTTAATACTTTGCACTAACTCTAGAAAACAATAACAAAAATAAAGACAAATAGGAATCAATATATAATTCCTTAATGTTTTACATAGATATGTATAACACTCAGTTCTTCCATAGTTCAATGCTGTGAAGTCGTAAACCTAATAATCTTTTGATCATTATATATACTTTAATTCCTAACATATTTTGTAAGCAAATAATTCTCATAAAATGACACCAGCATAATAGGAGTAAGTATAAAAACAGTATGTACAAATGAAAAATATCTATATCTTTATAAGCATATTACTATGAAATGTAGAAAATAATTGCTATATTCCCAAATCAAAATCAGTGTGTAGCATTGTTTACATTTTATTTGTTAATTGTAATATAGGTGCATTTTAAAATGTCTTATAAAATATTGTGATATATTGTGCATTTAGTGTATGTCATGTCTAAAATATCATGACAAGTGTAGCTCTTTCTAATATTGCATAGGAATTAGGAATAATATAGCAGAGTACAAAAAGAGATGAGACATATTTTTGTACTTTCATGTGTATTTTCGTCTTTTGATATAAAAATTGACAAGAGCTTGAGATTAATTACAAGGCAGTAAGCAAAGCTAATATCTCAGAGCATAAAAATACTATAGTTTGATTAATTTTTGATCTTCTAAATACTGATTATTTGTTCATCCTAGTTTTAAAAGCTTTTCTTCAAGATCAAAATAGAAAGCTTAGTAATCAATTTGTGCACATATTTATCTATCCTATTTATCCATCCTTGTACTAGCTATACACAGTACATATTAATATATAATCACATATGTATTTATCATATGTAGAGTAGAAACTGTTATGTCATATGTACCCTTATTATTACCCTTATTAATGAAATATGTAAAAAGACTATCAAACTTTCAATTATATTCTAGTGAAAATTTGGGGCAATATGACACATAAATAATTTTGAGCTATGGAATTTAAGAACTGATTGCTAATTCTAATGTGAATTTGTTTTTTATCATATTATAATGCAAAATGGGAAACTGAGGGTAGTGGAACTCTGCTCCATACAGTTATGTAAAGATTCAGGCTGAAAATGCTCTGCCATCTTCAAAGCATGTTGTCCAACATCAATAATTACTTTCAACAACCAGCTTGTAAATTAAAGGAGAGGGAGAACATGAAGGATTGTGCAAGGTGTTTGAAACACCAGTCCTAGGAATAAATAGTGCATATCACTCTGCCTCGTTAAATTGAGTGGAACTAAACCATTTAGTTTTGGAGTAAGAAAGATAAATGTAGTTTAACAATATTCTCAGAAATATAACATAATTATCTGAGTAGATCATAATATCATTACTGTCATTAAGGTACAGCAGATTGTGGTACTAGAGCAACACATGTGATATTGCTAATATTGGCTCACTGGTGTTAATGCAAGGTCAAGCTTAGTTATAGTGAAAAAAGTGGGATAGACTAAAATCAAAGACTGAACAACATTGGAGCTCAGAGAAGAGCATGCAAGGTTGGCATCATTTAGTTTCTTCATATTTGATTTGTGAACTTGCTTCTGTATCCATATTAGCTCACATTGGTCTGGTTGCTTCCACACTGAAGCATTGATATATCACTTGCATAAAACACTTAGTATTTTTCTCATCTTCTCAAAGTTTAATTTTAAAATAAGATTTTATATTGATTATCTCAAAGTTCATCAACTGTATTTGCAATGGTTTGTTAATTTGTTATTGCACAATGTATTGATATGAAACCAAAGAAGAGGTGCCTATGTGACTTCCCTCAGGGACCTTGGGATGTTCATGGCAAAGTTAGAGGAAGTTTTACAATTTTTAATGATGTAGCTTGAAAAATAAGCATTTCTGAGTTGGAATGCTCTCTGGATAAGTTTCTAGATTCCTTTTTCTGTAATGATTGGTTAGTGTTATTCAATGGAAGTGTTCCCATTGGCTGGTTGGGATGGTGGATTCCATTCAAATTCTGAGTTTGCTCTAATTGGAGTTTTGTGGTTTAACATGCTTCATGCATGCTACAATTCAGTTTAATGGTATTTACTTTAATTATACTTGAATTACCTACATAATACTGTCTTCTGTTAATTTCAGTGCTGTAACTTCAAAAAATAAATTTCATTGTGAATAAGAATTATCTTACCCTACTTATAACAAATGAAAGTGGGCTTGTTTCTTATTCATCTCTGTAAAATAAAATTGTCATTCTTTTTTCTTTTTAAATTATTTTTAGATTTTATTTCATTTTAGTTTTTCATGGGTGCTGGGGATTTGAACCCAGGGCCTTGTGCATGCTAGGCACTCTACCAACTGAGCTATATCCCCGCCCTAAAATTGTCATTCTTAATGCACATATTCCTTAAGAAATCTCTTACCCTTCACAAAACTCAACTCAAAATGGTTCAAGGACCTAGGAATTAGACCTTGAGATCCTTCACCAAATAGAAGGAAAAGGAGGCCCAAATTTTCATCAAGATATTTCTTATTAGTAAATTAGTTGATGTTTTTAACTAAACTAATTTTCAATCAAATAAAATGTGTTCTTTAAAGTATTACCATCGAGTTGTTATTTAAAAGTCACTTAATTTTCAGTGTAAAAATGTCAAGACAAGGCTTTCAAGTTCATAACAAATTGCCCGGATTATTATTTTTTTTTGGTATGACAATCAATTGGAAATTAAGAATCAAATAAGCTCAGGATGACCCCATACTTACTTCAGTTTGTAAGAATATCAAGCAATTATGATCATCCATCTTTCACAAATCTGCCTATCAATCTGTGGAAAATTTTGCTACAAATATCCAATAAAAGACATAAACTTTAAATTATCCTCATAACAGGGAACTGCATGAAGGAAACTTTTGGAAATTAAACCATTTGTTGCAGAGGTTAGAGATTCATTATTATGTATTAAAAATTATTTTCATTGAAATTAATTGATATAATATGCGATATTAATAATGTACTATTATTGTACAAAACAAATTACTTTGCCTTATATCTTTTCAAATAGAGAAAAAATAAAACACATTGTTGCACCTCACATGAAATGTTATTATTAGATTTTTTTTTATAATTAATTTGATTCCTTGTGTCAACTCAAATGAATTTTACAAATATACCACAAAGTCAAAAAAGGGTTAAGGAGCATGAACCCTAAAAAAGGATTTCTTATCATTCTTCTTCTTGTCCTGTCATTTGTTCTACTCCAATCACACTGACCTTCTTGGTAGGGAGACACAAAGCACATTCTTGTCTCAAGGATTTTAACATTTGATTCCCTTTGACTGGAATACTGTCTACCACTTCCAACTGATCTTTGCATAACTGTCTTTCTCTTGTCAATCAGACATGAGCTCACAATTTACTAGCAAAGGAAGTTCTTTCTTTTATCTTCCTTTAGTACTCTATATAAATTGGGACACCACTCATTATTGTCTATCCATTTATTATGTTTTTCTTTATTTCAGAAAAATTATCATTAGCTGGTTTTTGTTCATGTAGCATCTAGAATAGTGCCCGACTTAGTAGTCACTGGACATTTGTTAAATAACTGAAAAAATAATTTGAATTTACAAAATTGTTATTTTAATGAGTTTTCTTTTCAAATTCTTTTCTGTTTTTAAAAAATGAAAACACATTTGATATCCACAAAATAAAACATATTTAATGTGTTTAGTATATATAACAGGTAATGCCATATGAACTCACTGAATCCTCAAGACAATCTTATAATATGAACATTATTATTATTATTATTATCTTTTAAAAAAAAGAGACATAAAGGTCAGAGAGTTTAAGACGTGACCTCCTGCCAGCCACAGCGGCACATGCCTGTAATCCCAGCTGGTGCTAGGAAGGCTAAGGCAGAAGGATCTCCAGTTCAAAGCCAGTCTCAGCAAAAGTGAGGTGCTAAGCAACTCAGTGAGATCCTGTCTCTAAATAAAATACAAAATAGGGTTGGGGATGTGGCTCAGTGATTAAGTGCCCCTAAGTTCAATTACCAGTACCAATAAATAAATAAAATAATAAAGAAGACATGAACTCCTGGTCATTTAAAGATTAACAACCAAGTCTTCTGGACCAGTAGAATGACTGTAGTCTCACTCCAGAGCCAGTAGGCCAGAACCCAGACAGACAGAGATTTTAACCCTGAATACTGGTTTTTAACCCAGGAAATAAAATTAGGAAACAGCTAGAAAATTTTAAGATGAGAAAGCTATTAAGAATAAGGGAATATATGTTCACTTCTTATACATGACAACTAGCATTCCCATATCCCTTTAACTTTCTCTGTTATATTGAATTTACAGAAGAACAATAATATGAAAAAATTTCACCCCCAAGAAAATATCATTAGTGTACTTCATAATCCATAGCCTTCTCTTTTTTAAAAAGAGTCTCATAATGTTTGACAGTAATTTAAACATAAAGATATTGTCTGTCTACAGGATATCAAAGGTATCTCTTATTCACCCTGTTAATTATTCTCAACTCCACATATAATTATATATTTTTCTAGGTATTTTAGTTGTACTAAATAATCTACAGTATCTGGACTAGTTGTTTTTCGGTGATACCATTTTTCTCCTGTTGCAGATTTTTCGTCTCTCTCTGGGGACCAACCTTGCCCAACCATACCTGTTTTCATTTATTCCCCCGATACTCCTTTCTTCTCTGTATTCAATTCTTTAGTAAGTATTTCTACTTATTGTTCCAGAAGCACATCCTTCATATTTTAACCTCTGTACCTCCACTCAAATCTTTCATATCATTGGATTGGCTTTTTCCATTCCTAATCCCTTGCAGTTATTCAAATTCCATAAATCTTTAAACATCTAACTCACGTCCCGAGTCTCTCTTACAAAGACATCTCTGTTTCCTCTGTCTTTATAAGAATGTGATGCTTTCTCTTATAGATCTATCAATGAAAGGGCTGACATGCATTTTAAGAAAGTTTCAGCAGTGCTATATTCTGTAGAACTTCTTTTCATTTATCATTGATTACTTATAATAAGTAATAACTATGCAAATACCAGTTTACTATTCAGTTCTTATGTCACTTATTGAACAGAATCAGCAGCAGCATCATACTAGACAGTACCTAGAGTAAAAGTGATTTTTTTAGAAGGATGGATCCTCAATAGATAAATACTACTTCTTAATAAACAGTCTGTGGCTGCTTACTATAATTTTAGAATTTATTCCTCAAAAATATGAATTAATTTACACAAAACCTTCTCCATTAGCTTTTTTTTTTTAATGTAAATAAAAGTATATATTGGTGGTTTTGCTATCTCTCTCCTACTTGTCCCCACATACATCTTTGAGATTCTTACATAGTAGCCTTTGACTGAGGTCCTATTTCTCCTCCAAGAACTTTCTGTTTCATTTTAGAATTGATCTTTTTCCTCTGGCATCTCATACTAAATTGTGGGCAAATCTATTTCCTCTTGCATCCTTATTCTCAGAAGCAGTGTAATATGGTGGAAGTAGATGATTGGAGTCGAAGTTATGGTCATTTGGTCTTCACCTCATTTTCCTTACAATAATGTATAAACTTCATGCATACAGATTGATACAGGCCTCCACGAAATAGACTAGTGAAAGAAATTTAAGAAATATTAAATATGAACTATTAAACAATATTAAATATTAACCAATGTGAAATTAGTCTGCTTTCTCTAAAAAGACTGTAGCACAAATTTCCCTGATTTTCTTTTGATTTATGATTTTATGCATCTTTTCCATATAGCATGGATGAATCGGACTACTCTCACATCCAAAAGAGAGACAGTACCATGAGTAAGTAATTAGACACAAAACGTTATTAATTGATACCTGCTTTTGCTTTGGTGGAAGCAAGCTTTATCTCCAGCAAATGTCGTATTTTTGGTGATGTTTCCGGTTGTGTCTTTAGTGGAAACCTGTTGAGATGTACACATCAGAGCAGTCAGCTAGCCTCTATCTCTTCTCAGATTGCCCCAACAGTGCCAGTTTTTGAATTTCTAGTAGATTGAGTTCAAAAAGAATTTCTTCAGCTCTGCCTGCAGGTGGTTATTTAGCTACACCTTGCCACTTAACAGTGGATGGACATTCTGCCAGCTTTCATTCTATCATATATGTCTAGTCCAGCAAGGTTTTACTGAGCATGCTCGATTGGATTCAAATACTCAGGTTTCCCAAGACAATTTTGCTGACTATCTTAATCTGGATTTTCAGATAATTTGGATTTATAGGTAAAGTTAAAAAGTGAACATGTGAAAATAACTTCCTGTTTATTTGTATTATAATGCTGATTTAAAAATAATTTTGTACTTCCATATATTAATGATTTATATTTCAACATTACATATATTAGTATAGGATTAAGATAAATATATACATCCTTATTTTGTATAAAAATGTCAGAAATATTCTGATATTTTATTGAAGTTATTTGAATTTAAATTTCAACTGGATATTATGAAATGATGGAAAAGGGAAATTGATGAAGAGAACTGTGCTTTGCTTATTCCTGGTTATTTTCTTACTTTGTCTGCTCAGTGAAACATAAGAATAATCATGTCTTTAGTGAATGAAGCTAAAAAAGTAAGCAGTGAATAATAAATAATATTCAATTCATATTTCTATGTTGTTACCTAATGAAATTTGTTTCCAAAAACTTGATTTTAGAAATGTCTAACTATATGGCTGTTCTAAAAATTATTGTCTTTATGATTATTAGGAGGAAAATGATAACTGATAGAACTATTTCTTCAATTGAATGCATTTGTTTCAGGGTATGTTGTCACATCTAGTGAGAACTATTTTTGTATATTGTTTGCTCATATTACATTATACAGTTTGGTTTCCACTTAATTATCTTGTTGCAGAACATAATATAGAAATAGTTCTTGGCGAATACTTCAACAGAGTTAAAGATGCCATTGTTTGGGAAAAATATGGTTGAATATGAAATCACTCCTGCTTCCCTATAATACAAATAGTGTGCATAAATACTAAGTGTGTAACTTTTATGGTATTTATGTTCTATTCTTTCAAGTCACTACTATTTTGTCAAGGTTACTAAAACTATTTTGAAGTTTTGCAAATGAGTTTGCAATACAAAACATGATGCATGCCTTTTTCCTATAGTCGACAACAGAAAGGTGAATTGTGCTTGGTAGAAAAGCAGGGGTTGAAAGAAAGAGAGAGAGGGAGAGAGAGAGAGAAAGAGAAATTATTGACTGTTCATTATCAACTGCAAACAGCTGCACAGGAAGTTGAAAGCCAATGGGCCTGCTGAGCACCTCTCTGAGACAAGCCATTTGAAACCAGGCTGGAGCAGCTGGTTTCTGAGGTGTGTCTAGACAGCAGGGGTCTCTGCATAGCTCTTTAAGGAATGGGCAAAGAACTTTGTACAGAGAAAGTTCTTCCAGAGTTCTTGGCACAGTCTCACAAGTATATCTCCTTTTTGTATGTTACTTTAAAATTGAGTAAAAGGAAGTAAGACAAAAATACATCATAGGTTGTTTAGAGAATGGCTTAGAATGATACACATCCCTAAGTTGAGAACTCCAAGAAAGTCTATAGACATTCTCCAGTGCCCTCAATTTACAGCTAAAAACACAGATGACCAGAGCAGGAGAATAAACTTATGATCATACAGTTAGATCACTAGATATCTGGAATTTTTATCCACATTTTCAGAGGTTTGACCCAATAACTTTTACAGTTGTGTTAAATCTTTGCTGCTCAAAGTGTGGTCTGCAGATCACCAGCATCAACATCACATCAGTTAGAAATTTAGACTCTCAGGCTCCTTCATGGATATATCAATTATTCTGCATTTGAGCTACATTCCCCATGTGGTATGTTATAGTAAATCATTAAGAAGAATAAGTTTATGAGTAGTGAATATGTTTATGATGAGGAAGGTAGAAAAATACATGATATACACAGTGGGAAAAACTCCTCCTGAGATCCTTTTCCCCTTATAACTTTCATCCCATTCATTCAATTGTTAAAGTTAGCAATTTTTTTTTTATTTTAAAAGATTCCCTCAATATAGTGATTTAGTTCATGATTAAATAGAAATATTACTGCTTTTCAATAAGTATAATTTTAATTTTATAGAAAGATATGAGTTCTGTCAAACTTTTAGTTTCTGGGCTATAAACATTTTAATGAAATATTTTAATATTAGTTCTCATAACAAATATAAGCTAAAGTTCATTTTATTTTATAATAATTTCTGTTCCTTAAAAGAGGTAAATACTGAAATAGATCAATTATAAATAGGAAATACTTATAAATAAATTCATTGTTTTTAACTGATTCGGCAGGTATTAACAGAACATGTAAGATATATTAGGCTCTGTGTTAGATGCTTGTGTTAGGTGTTAATTGAGGCTTTTATTTTACACAGTTTTACAAATGATATAATTTGCCTTCTATATCATCACATGACTCAATTTTGGTAGTCATCTCAATAGATAATTAGAGTTGGAGATAAAATATGAACATTGTCTTAATTATTTTATAGATACTTTTACTTGTCATATATGTAGGCTGAGGGTCAACCAGTAGCAGTCATATGACTTAGAAACATCAGAATTACTTTCTCATTTGTCTATCTTAAAATTCTTGACATGGAACCTTGTTAGTTAAGATTATATAGCATCTGAAAGATGCAGCAATTCTTTTAGTTATGCAAATTTTAAACACTTCAAACTATAGTCCAGACTATAGTCACTTGTTCTCTTTAATACAGGATTTTTCAAATGTTATAATCACTGCGGCACCTTGTCAAAGACACATTCCTGGGCTACAGATTAAAATTTTCCAAATCTGCATTGGGTGACAAGAATCTGTATTTTAACAGTCTTTTCAGTTTCTTTCTATAGACTCTGAAGGTGGAGAATTTGGGGGGAAAACAGTCTAGTATGTCATACCAAGCAGTGTGCGATTCTAGCTCCTTGAAAACATATTGGTGAGATAAACTGAATGAAAATAAAACAATACCACTGCTCTATCTGTGACTTATCAATGAAGTATAACACAAATTTGTGCAAATCTTTAGAGGGTATTTAGAAAGGTGTCCTGAATGATGGAGAAGATAAATGTGCATTCACAGACGAGTTGAGACTAATGACACAGGATCTTTTTTGGCAAAGCCAGGAAGAACTATGAACAAAGAAGGCCCTCTTTATAGATCTTTCACTGACAAAACGCTTGTTTTGTGCTTCTAAAGAGAAAAGGCTAATATATTCTAATGTATCAGTTTATATTAATGTTTTACTTCCTGTTGGCAAGTTATGGTAGTCAGTTGCTCTTTTTCTAAAAATTGTAAGGTAATGTTTATTCATTCATTTTATTTTTTAAAATTGTTCTTTTTAGTTATACATGAGAAAAGAGTCAATTTTGACCTATTTATGCAAACATGGAGTGTACCTGACTCTAATTAGGATCCCAGTCTTGGGGAAGTACATGATGTGGAGATTCACTCTGCTCTATTCACATACATACATAGGAAAGTTGTGTCAGATTCATTCCATTGTCTCTCCTAGGAAAGCAAGTTACCCTTTTAATCTGCATGGTGGCAGCTGTGCACAAGTGTGAAGTTGAAGTTTAATTTACTTTTGCCTGTTTTTTTTTTTCACCTAACATTTCCTTCCCAAGAATGTTCATCATATTCCAGTGACCCCCAATTTCAGCAGTATCATTGAGTTTCCCAATACCCAAGGAAAAATGCTGCAGTTTTCTACCCTGCAATGGATGGAAGCTCAATCTATCTTTTCTTCAGGTTGCAATGTCAATAGCAAATATAACACATTGTTTAAGCAATGACAGTGTTGGAGGACAAGTATTAGTCAGACTTGTAAACTGTACTTTTATTGTCAAAATCCTGGTGAGGCCAAAGAAAGTGCAAAATTTTCAGAGTCTTCATGTGCTATTTTCTAGATTTAACTATATAAGTGGGCATCTAGGTTTTGTTTTGTTTTGTTTTGTTTTGTTTGGTACAAGGGATTGAACTACCCAGGGGGTCTTAACCTCCAAGCCACATCCACAGTCCTTTTTTATATTTTATTAGAGACAGGGTCTCAGTGAGTTGCTTAGGGCCCTGCTAAGTTGCTGAGACTGGGTTTGAACTTGTGATTCCCTTGCCTCAGCCTCCCAAGTTGCTGGGATTAATAAGCATGCACTACCACACCTGGCATAAGTGGGCATCTTGAACTCTTCCTGTGTGGTGATATAATTAAGTCATATGCTGGCAGTTTTAGAGAGTATTGATGATAGAAAAAAACAAAGGAGGAATGTACAACAGACTATTTGGGACTGTGAAGTTGATTCTACAGTGTTAATCTAAAAGAACAAATAAAAATATAGACTCCTGTGACACTAGTTACTTTTGATAAAACTTTATGCATCAACCTTCATAATCCTCATATGACTATTCTGAAAAAGAATACTTCTGAATTGAATGGCTTTTGGATTGCTAGTTTAAAACTTCCTGGATAGATGTGTAGATAAATTTGAAGACTAAGGTTTGCTGCATTCTTTCTCATTTATTCATTTACCAACACCTAGTTAGGAGTAAAACATGATAACATTTTAGCCCAAAGTGGGCTTTGTGTCACTCAGTAAACAAAGGCATAGTAATAATGTAAAAATATAAATTCTATGAATAATTCTTAAACATTTTCTATCCCTGAGTTATCTAGCATTACACAGAAAAATTATCCCCCCAAAATTACTTATGACTTTCAGGTTCAAATGCCAGATCCCTAAATTAGTAAGGAGCTTGCTTTTTGATGAACAAAGTAATTCACATACTAATGTGGCTCCTGGTATTGGCATAATCAACTGTCCCTTTTCATTCAAAAGCTGTCATTTAATAGAAGTTTGAAGACAAGCCAAGAACAATATAAATAGACCAAGTGGGTACAAAACCTGTTCAGTACTTGGAAAAGGTGTAGAACATCTGTTCAAAATATAGAGCATTGGTTCACTGACTTAATTGGAGGTGTCCTATGAGCTAAAATTTAGGGGATTTTTCCTGCTTCAACTGTAGATCTATTTTTCTTTCAGGTTGTTGAAATTTAAAAATACAAAATTTGTATAAACTTGACATTTGTGAGAATAAAAATATTTTTGCAAAATGTGGATCATTTTATGTTAATAAAAGAGAAATCTACAGTGTTTTTTAATACAATTATCACAAGAAATTATTCTCAGGCATAGTAATAAATCACCAGGTGAAACATTTATTTATGCCTGTTAGTTAACAATACCATCCTTCTCATATAAAGGGTTGCTGTGACCTGGACTTATTGGAAACCAAGAACGATTACATAAAAATGACAGAAAATATTTACGAAACAAATTATAGTGATGAAAATTATACCAGAGCAGGATACATATTTTATTCATTCATTTTTAGATAATTTTCATGATCTCATATTTTTCCACTTTTTCACTGAGAAGAATGAGCATTCTAATGGTGAATAAAATGTATGTATTGACATTCTAATTTGCTAACATTGTTAAGGAAAATAATTCGGATTCTATGGATGCTCCTTTAAGGAGAGATTGGTTTAGGGCTAAAATCATGTATTTAGGTCAAATCTCCAACAGTACCCTGTGAAACCTTCTAGCTGAACCTATAAGACCACACTTTATAACATAGGTATCTGATAAGAATATCAAAAATTAGCAGCAATACCTGGACTCACATTCTTGGCTATGGAGGGAGATATTCTAGTGCCATTACTGCATGGTGGTCCAATTTCCCCTTCTCCATTATAATTTAGTCACACCTGAAAGGGAACTGCAGAACAAAGAATATTTGCCAAATGATTAAAATTTAGCTTAAGTTCCCAGGTAAGAATTTGGCTTCAGGGAAAGCAATACAGTATTTAAAAAGAGTACAATAAAATGACATTGAATTTTTCATGAGAATCACTATTGCTATTTTCATAACATTTTACACTTGGAACCTCAGAAATGTCTTGCTTATGAATTCTTTCAATTAAGTAAGTCTATACAACACAGACATTTGTATTATATAACAATTTTTAATTGGTATATATAAAGGTATCAAGGAGGACGTGTTGACTCCATAGAACTACTGATTTCTGAAAAATCATACAGCTTTGACCACAGAAAGCATGCAATTATGAGTTCAATTAGTGTGTATATACATAATTATACATTATTAGTATGTATATACATAATCACTATTTTCCTTACTCCAGGCCCTTATTAGGAAACCTAGAGATATCTAGAAAAACAAAAATTTTGATTCTTTAATCTGTCTCATCCATTATTTTAGTGAGCTACCAATGAGTAAATGAACTACAAATTGGAGTTAGCTCCTACACATAATAGTGTCATAACTTCTGATCAAAAAGTTTTCCAGAAAAATCGGCCAAATAAAGAATGGATACATACACATATGAAAATATCAAAATAAATGGAGTCCTGCTTCTGTCCAATGATTAGTAGAAAGGGTCCCAATTTTAATGTCTTCTTTTACTTACTTTCTGAAAACTAAATATAGGAAAATATTGAATTCACTTTTTTAATGATGAAATAGCTCCATAATTATTACACAATAATCTGTCTCTGAATCTGTAAAATAGACTTACTTTCATGGCAAACCCTGACATATTTCCTGTATTTTTCTCACTGTTCTGCCATGTGCCATGAGTCTACAAACCTAGTTATTTTTTTCAGAACAAAGGTCCCTTTTTACATGTGAGATTCAAAATGCATCAAACACTTTGAGTAAGTCAATTCTATTTTTATTTTTTACTTTTAAAAGTTTTTAAAACCTGCACATTTTGTTTCAATAACAAGTGGAAATCCATGCTTTAGAAGTGTACTAGCCTCTGGGAGTGTCCAATGCCTGCTCCTCAGACTCCAGCCCAAGGCAATGTTGAGTGTGAAATATCAGGTTCATCTCACACATGTCTATGCAATAGTTACTGAATGGAGTTTATCTGGACTCTGCCTCTAACTTTGAGTTTTGATGCTTGAGTCAACTCCTGTACCACACTTGAATGCCACTCTTCATACCTACCACATATTTCCTTGCATAGCATTACTGTGTAATGCCCCACCATCCATGGAATTATGAAACAGTATTGCTTGCATGAGAAGTCATGAAAGCTCCAATCTAGATCATTATGCAGTGTAATACCATAAGGATACTGCTTTGCAATTTGCAGGAAAAAAACCCTTGATATAGGTTTTTATTAAAAGCAATGCTAAATGAATATAGTCTGCACAATGCATTATAACTGAATTTCAAAAGTGAGAACTGAATTAGTGACTAAGTGGAAGATAAGTCACACTCCTCTTAAGACCAATGAATAGATTCAATGGATGGAAAATGGAAATGAAATGAATAGCACAAATTATTAATGCCAATCACAGTGAAAGGAGCCAAGGAATCTCCTTTTTGGGAAAGGTAGAGCTATCATCATTTGTAATGAACATAGAGGAAGAAATGAACATACTAACACCTTAGAACATCCATGGTTTCTGGATGTGCAGGTTGATGAAGTTTCAACTAAAATGTGAACTGATAACATTTTTAATCAAGCTTTCATATTTTTGTGCTTACAAAAAAAATGATTCATAGATAATTTTTTTATTATTTTTATTTTATTTGTTCTAATTAGTTGTACACAACAGTATAATGCTTTTATGCATTTTGATAGATCATATATAAATAGAGTGTAATCTTTCATTTTTCTGATTATATATATTGCAGGATCACATCCATCATGCAGTCAAACACATACCTAAGGTAATAATGTCTGTTATTACTTCCAATGAAGGGTGCTATTTCCCAATAGTAAGTTGTGAAACTTCAATTTGAGATTGGACTCAAATCTCTTCATCTCATCCCCAATTATCAATAAATGCATGCCCACTTCAATGGAGTACAGTCAAATTAAATCATATGTTAATTTAACCTTTTTTAAAAAATGAATATTTACCAAGTATGGTGGTGCACACTTGTAATCCCAGCTACTTGGGAGGCTGAGGCAGGAGGACTTCAAGTTCAAAGGCCAGTCTCAGCAATATAGTGATGTCCTTAGTGATTTTGTAAGACTAAAACGGGTTGGGGATGTGGCTCAGTAGTAAAGAGCATCTGGTTAAATTCCTGGTATAAATGAATAAATAAATAAATATAAATAAACTGAAAGCATTAAAACCCACTTAGTTTTACCCCCTAATTTCAGTTAAAGAAAAAAATTTCTAGAGTATCTAGTTGGCTTTCTTGATGCTATGAAATTTGTTTGTAATGAGATGTGTAAAATAAAAGATAACTTTATGTCATAGTGGCATTAACTGTTGGTTTTTGCACTGATGATTTTGCCAAGTGATAATCCATGTACTTATTTTTAAGAAGAGTCAATATCTTTCTTTCTTACAAAAGTAATTAGAACATTTACTCCGCCATTCTTGTATACTAGGAGAATACCATATCCAGTTTTATCACCAGGAAAGTGTGTGAATTCATAATGACTTTTATTGCTTATCTAATTTTATTATAGTTGTAGAATACTTCTGAATGCATTCTGTAAAACACAAATACAAAATCCATTTTCAGTCTCATTAATTCATTAGAATACTGGATTTCACTGTGCAAGCTTCTAATCATGTAAACTGATTAATTACTTCATTACTGAATTATTGAGATGAAAGAAGTAAATAATAGAGTACATGCCATATAGATTTGGAAATTTTTTTTCAAAACAAAGCTCTGCTTAACTAGTGGAAATATAAATGTTTAAAATAAAATTTGTTTTTAAAAATATACATTCGATTTTATAGGGTACAGATAATAATTATTAGATAAAGTTTCTACCAACTAAGAATCTTTAAATCTATGGAGGATCCAAATTTACATTATTTAAACAATAATTGGAGAGATGTGAGTGACGTATTCGCTAACAACCAGATGATATAAGAGCACATAATGAAGTCCTAAGTAGGCATGTAGTAAAGAAGCTGTGAACTACAGAGTCCCACAGGCATATGTAGACACTATGGAGTTGCTTTTTTCCTCTCTCTGTGCTCTTAGGCAAATCGTTTTGTTTGTTCAATGATTATTACTCCCTCTAGAAAAATAGGACTGGCTTCATCTACCTTGTATATTTGTTATGAGCATAGATTAAAAATTTCATGAAAAGCACTCTGCTAATCATGGATGGGGTATTTATTAAATATATTTCATCATGTCCTATAAAAAAAAAGCTTGGAGAAAACATTAAATTGTGTCCTCAGGAAAGGCAAAAGAAATGGAGGGACATTTGTGGCAAGTTTTGAAACTATTGATTGTCAAAGAGAGGTTGGAAATCAAGATGGGATAGAAATTAGAATGATGTATTAAGAGCAACATCCATGGCTGACTCATTTTTGGCTTCTCACTGAATAGAATATATTGTCATTGTTGAATAAATGTCTCATATGAATAAATGAATCAATAAAGAAATTAGGAAGTTTGGTTGGTGAGGTAAACATAATCTCCAGAGACAAAACAAAATTAACTGTACAGAACTGTATAAGATGCATACAGGTGAAAAGAAATGTGCAATTTAACTGCCTTAAACAGGAGATATAACAAGGAGGAAAACAGGCTAGTAGCCATAGAGCAAATGAGAAAAAATTAAAGAAGAAAAAAAAGTTAAATTCATAGTTAATAATGGGCTTCTTAGTAATCTATAGTTACCTCATGATAAATTAGAAACCACATTGACTTAACTATACTAAGAAAATTAATACTAGGTCTATTCGTACATGACCCCAGGGTGATTTTTCTCATTATAATGAATACCTGAGATAATCAAGTAATAGAGAGAAAAGTTCATTTTGGCTCATAGTTTTAGAGTTTTCAGGTAATAACAGGTAAGCCTTGATGTTTTGGGCAAGCAGCACATCCTGGTGAAGGCTGTTCAAAACTGCTCACTACCGGTTACCCAAAGACCTTCTGCCCTGTAAAGTTTCCACTTCCTCCCCAAAATGCCACCCGGCAGACCAAACTTCCAATTCATGGTCTTCGGGGGACACTTAAGATCCAGACTACAGTGCCTAGGAACCAGTATGAAATGGGGAAGAACTGCCATGGATGGTTAAGTAAAACTGACTGGGATGGCAGTCTATTTGTATTGTGAATGAAGCTGGACTTCTTGCCCAAAGTATTCCTCAGAGAACTCTTGACCTCACAGGTGCTGCAAATTGTTTCCCCCAAGTATCATTTGATATTCATCCATTTTTTTTTTTCTTAAATTAGCCAATGTGATACTAGGAAACCTTTAACCTTGCAATATAGCCAGTTCTCCCCAGACATTCTTTCCTCAAAATATGATGCATGTTCCCCCTTTAGGCGCAGTGAGTTAATTTTCTGTAAGATGCCAGACATATAGGATAAAAAAATTCTTTTGTAGCTGTGACAGTAGGGGAGCACTTTAAAGTCAAGTGGCCTTTATATTTTTATTTTTGGGTAAATGCCAACTGAACTGTACCACAGTTTGAGTCTCCACACCTACTTTGAGAAAGTTCTTTATTCCATCGATCCTCCAGATGACCAAGGTACTTCTGTTGTAGCTTGGGCAGGTTTTCCTACCTTTGAGAAAAGAACCTGATTCAACAGCCTCCCTACCTATTTTTTATGGTTCTTCAGTCTCTATAAAGAATTCATTGACATTCTTGCTTCAAGCTGGCAGAATTTTTTTTCACTGGAGACATTCTAAGCAAAAATTTACAAAGAGATGTGTATGCTGTTGTTTGAAGTTCTTAAGAAAATTATGTGAAAAGAAAAAACTGTCACTTTTACATAGACGGTACTCAGTAAACATTTTTTTTTTAAAAGAACACAATTAAACTGTGAGGAAACTGGAGAAAATAAGAGAGACATCTATCAAATTGAGTTAGAAACAAATTAATAAAAGTTTAGATGTATGCATCATCCAATATATAAATATCATATTCTAACCTTTTGTGGCTATTAATAGCTGTATTGCTCAGAGCTGTTCAGAAAATATTTGAACACTTTAGGTCATTTTATTTATTGATTTTTGCTATTATAATTTTAAAATATGTAAAATACAGCAAACAAAGACAGAAAAAGAAAGGAGAGGAGGTGATAGATACATAATCAAAAACCTGGTATCAGAAATATTAACTAGAATATTGTATACCTTCTCCTCTTGATTTTTGTATTTTTCTTTCATAACATTAGACTAATAATCTCAATTCTATATTTGGTCATAAACAAGAAGCACTCAGCATGATAAGTTTTGTTTGGATTAATATTATTCTGCTTCATTTTGATTCAATAATGATAAAAAATATACAGACTAGATTTGCCCTGTAGTACAAGTACTATGACTTCTATTGTACTTCACTATCATATCTGTCAATCATTCATCTACTAAATTAGTTAGTAAAATGCATAATGTGAATTTTTGTTTGTTTTTACCTGAAGGATTTGTTTTCTCAAGAGATGCACAATATAGGCTGCATCTATGAACCTATAAACAAGCCATGAAGACACCAAGGAAATTTTATGCCTGCAGCATCACAAGATCAATAACCCATGGGGGATGTAGAATCATATACTCATTTAGGAATAGATCAGTGACCACAAGTGTTCAACGTGGTGGATGTGCTGGACATTACTTCAGAATTTAATGACAAAAGTAAGTTCTAGGTGTGATGCTCAATGCAAGGCATGGTCCAGCTCTTAAAACCAATATCCATGTGGAATTGAAGAGTAATAACTTGTGTTCTGAAGGCTGACTTATTTACTGCTATGTGATATGCAATTTTTTTTTAAAAGTAGCATTGTAAGTTGTACATGAACTGGTTTTTTCTGCGCTTGCTCTCAAGAAAGCAGGATAGTTATTTTGTCATCTGGTGTCCTTGTTCAGAAATATTCAGGGGTGGAGGAAACAATTGGGTTTAACCTCATTGATCAGTTTAGTTTCTACAAAATTCAAATTATAGGTTCTGAAGCTAGAAAAAAAAAGTTGAATTGTTCTCAAGTTTATCAATAAAGCAGACAGGCTCCTTCCTTCTCCTGAAGTATCAGATCCCATCTATAAACAAGGTTCTGGTTCCTAAGCAATTCCCTTTCTTTAGCAGGTGAGGTGGGGCCCTCTCATTAAGTGCCTGTCCCCAGGGACTGCTACCCTGGCAATGGAAGCCAACTCTTCATGAATTCATTCACTTCTAAGATTTCAAAGTTAGAAATGGCATTTCACTACTCCTTGCTGAAATTCTTCTATAATTTTAATGCAGCAAAGTACCAATGCTAGAAGTTAAAATAGACGTATTCCACTTGGCACTTTCTGATAAGTAGCCATCTATATTTGTCTCTTTCACTTGAAGTGTGCTATCTAAATGTTGATATATTAGATCAACTCACTCTGTTTCTTTTACCCAAAGCAATGTAATTGCACAAAGACTTAAGAAATTCTCTGTGATGGATCTCTACTTGATTTCATCTGAATATACTGGTTTGCTTGTTGCCAATCTTTTATGTTCCTTTTACGTTTTCAGAAGAAAGAATCTGAAAGCAAAAAGAAACAGCAGAGAATTATTTTTGACTCAGTGTTTTTCTTAAAGTTCAAATTCATGGTTATAATTTTTATAGACCCTTCAGAATTTCTATAGAAATTTCTTTGTATAGACAGATTTTTTTTTTTTTTTGAAAATAGGTTACATTTTACTTATGGTTAAGAGGTTACAGGCTATTCTTCAGAATAATGCTTCTACTACCATTATCATTTGGGTAATCATTAAATTGCAAAGGTTTTACAATTTTCTGTTGTTTATAAGAACTTTTTAAAGGAATTAGCTTTCTTCTATAACTCATATTAAAATATAATTTTTATGGATATTATATAATGGCATATTATAAATTAAATTGAATTATAATAGGATTTGGCCTAATAACATAAAAATATTTTCTGTAGTCTGTGTAATAATTTACAGGTAGAAAAATATATTTAATGATGAGAAATATATTTAATGATGAGAAAAATATATTTAATTATGAAAAAATATTTTGTAGCATCTAAACATAAAATAAAACATCTTTGATGGGATCCATAGCTTTGACTTTTAGTATGAAAGGCAGATATTTATGAAATCATAATTTCCATACCTAATTGTTAATTTTATTTTCTGACAATTTCAGTGAAAACATTTATATGCAACATTATGTTGGAATTAGAAGAAATTTATTTATCAAAAAATATTAAGGGGGAGCTGTACATCAGAAATTATGCTAAACAAGAGAGCAATGTAAAGGTTTCAAAATGTAAGTCTTAAATGATGTCAATTTTAGGTTTTATTACTTGATTTCCAACTATGTCCTTAGTACGAGTGTATGTTTCAAAATAAGATAAAAGTGCTGGACAAAGTGATTTCTAATAGTATTTTCAGAGAAATATTTGTGTCCTATAATCCTATGACTTGGTCAAAAGCTGCTTTAAAACATATTTATTAATTCAATGTAATTCAGAAAGTATAGTTCTAATCTTTTATTACAGTTACCTTTGGGGTGTGAGAAGAAAAATGAGACAACTTACAGGTTTCTAACTATCTTCTACTTTTCTTTCCACTAAGATCTAAAATAAAATTAATTTGAAAACTCAAAAGGAATTTAGCCTTGCATTATACAAGGACATTTAGAAAATTGTAATCTCCCCTGTATTCTATAATTTGTCTTTTGCTGAAACTAATTTATAAACAATGACATCAGTTAATTCCCTACTTCTTTATTCCCTTATAATAGTTTATGTTGCTTTTCCCTAAAACCTGTTTTAAATTCTCTTTCAAGAATTTCTTGGAGTACAAGAAGAATATATAAAATATTAGAGGCAGCACAATGTTTGCTGAATCAAAACTAATACCTAAGTAAATCCTCCTGAGAAGATAACTGAAACGAGCTCTCTTATTCAGACTGTGAAATTTCCATAAGTAACTGAACTCATAAGTGTTTATTTGAACAAAATGTTTAAAGAACATAAAATTTCCCCTTTACAACCAACTCTCCAGACACTTAACGTGTTGATATTTAGATTCTAAAATTTATATCAGAAAGCGTCATGGAAACAGATGCTGGTAACATAATTGGCTAGAAATTTGCATGAAAGATGACTCTTGGGTCTGAAAGATGACTCTTGGGTCTGCATTCAAACATTCATGTGCCCAATAAGAGCCACTTGTGGGGAATATTGTGACCTGCTTAGAATTCCTATTTTTTTCTCAAAGGTATTAAGGAATAACTGAAGATTAGTAGCTGCTACATAAAACAAAAAACAGAAGCACCAATGCTGGGAAGAGCCCTACAAAATATACAGATTGAATAGGACTCCCAAGTTGCAAATAATATCAAGTTGAAAATCCATGTCTATTGATTCATCTATTCATTTTCATGCAAGTTCTATAAAGTACATAGATACTAGTGTTAGTGCTTTATTGGCATATACAGCAGACATTAGCTTTACTTTTCTCTAGAGAATTTCTGTTCTTAATGTAAAATGATAACATGATATACATAAAGTGACATTAGTTTTTAGATTTTGGAGAAGAAAGGCTAGGAGACATACTGAAAGAAATAGCCCATATTTAATCATCTCTGACTGGGACTTGCTTCGAGATTAAAGAAACTGGTACACTTTTTGATATGTAAACTTATAAAACTCTTAGAGGGAAAATGTTTGGAAAATCTGGAAAACTGGCTATTATCTTACCCTTTGTCCTTCAAAATTGTTCTCATTATTGAATATTTTTACATAAACAAGTAAATCCTTTTTTGCTCTTTAAATTTCTATCTTTCTTTCTATGTACATCAAAATTGTGCCTTCTTTATCTTCATATGTCACTCATGGTGTTGCCCCCCCCCCCCCATTTTGTCTTTAACTTGGTGGTTTTAATAATCTTTTTTTGAACAAAAATCACACAATGAACCCAAATACCATCTGTTTGCACCCAACAGAGCTGAAAATTTTACTCCGGAATAAATCTGGATTATAGGTTACAAAGTAAAGACAGATCTGCTCTGAGCATGGTGAGGACTAACTGCTGACCTTGCTCAGGGTATGTGGAGGTCAGAGCAGAGGCTACAGACAGCTTTCCCACACCCACCGCTCACTCCTTTCTCTTTCAGATACGTTGGGTGAAAAATGAGTGTTTTCACTACTTTTATTCACCACAGAGTACTGAAAGATGTAAATTATCAAAACGACACAAAAAGTATGAAAGGAATATAAATGGAGCCTAACTTCCTGTCCAATCCCTCTGTCCTTCCTACAAAGACCCAAAAAATGACATGGAACAAAATGTATTAGAAGACTCTGAATGAACCTTCTCTGATCCCCATGACCCAGGTGCAGCTCGATTACAATGTTGAAAATGGGGGTGCGGTAAGATACTGCTTTATTCAATCAGTTGTCTTGACTAGCAACCTATTATGTGCCAGAATGTGGGCCCTGTCCCCTGGAAGGAGGCCTACAAGGCGTTCTGTACAAAGATGGAGGCACCAAACAGGATCCTCAGGGACTAGGGCCCTATCTTCCTCTTCTGTGTTCTGTGAACAGGATGTTCTTCAAGGGTCTGTGAAACAGTGGTTTTTCTTTCCTGTAACCAACCTACAGTCTACAAAATAGGTTAGTAACTGCTTACACAAGGCTTAACTTTTAAGAAGTATGGCTGCTTAACTGCAAGGATATAAAAGACAGTGTTATACGCAGCAAACACAGAAGCAGCTTCCTCTTTGATAAGTGCTCTGTCTCTGCGGAAAAAAGCTCTTCTCAGGTCTTGGTGTGCAGACCGAGTTCCTTCCCTGATTGCGGAGATTCAGGCCGCCTCTGGTGTTGCAGTCAATGCAACACCAGAATCTGTGTTACATGCCAGATCCTTTCAGAATACAGATGTCTTATCAAGAAAAGCCCCACACATGTCATGGACTGTGCATTTCAGTTAACTGATTAATTCTGATTAACTCTGATTTTGCACTTTGAACTCTAGTGCACTTTGAACTTCAGAAGGTCCTAAGTTTTTGTATGAATGTCGTATATTTTCACACAGTACCTCCTTCTACTCCTTCCACTTAAGCTCTCAGTTTCACTCACATAGTAATGAGTCATGGGGGAGATAGAGTGATATCTTGTATACACCACAGCAACAAAGATATAGCGTTTTAGTTCCCTCCTTCATATGTGAAGGATTTAGAAAGAGTATCATCTTTAAAAGAAAATTCAATTTCTGGAAAGAAATGACAGTGAGTGGCACCGAGTCTCTTTATTTCTCTTGCAGCTGTCAGAGTCAGAGAAGAAAACCACTTTGGGGTATGAGCCTCTGGTACTTGTCACAGGAGCGAACGGGCTTGATGTGGACATTTTATTAGCTCTGACAATATGGGAAACTTCAATTCTGAGTGGTAATAAGTAGTATATAAAGTAATTTAGATATGCCGGTGGCTGTGGCCCTGGGCATAAATCCATACTGTGTAAGTAAATAAAGCTAGGATAAATTTGACATCAGGGAAACTTTTTCTATCATCTCAGAATTTTATGAAATTATTTGAGGTTTTGAAATACATGTCTGTGCTGCATGTGTTTGTGTATTTTAATACTCTGTAAATGGATTCTCTCCCCTTTAATAAAATATTTTAAATATATGCATGAGTATATTACTATATGCATATCTTTTAGAATATAAAATAAATTACATACACACAATCTTCCCTTATCTATTTATGCTGTTTATGGTAATATAGTAAGCTAGTAAGACATTTATCTCTTTCTCCTTCACAACTCTCCCATGAGTGGTTGTTTCCTTTTTGTAATTTTAACAGTAATGTCATAAAATGTTAACATATTTTATGAACAATATGCCATATCTCAATAAAATTTACTTTAACTAATGATCTACCACTTTGTATTTAGCATAAACCATATATGAGAAGAGATTTTGAAACAAAATGGAATGTATTTCTATTTTTCTATATTTACTAGCAAACCACTCATTTTTAAATAAATGATAAAATCATATATATATACATATGTGTGCGTATATATATGTGTGTATATATATATGTATATATATATATATATATATATATATATATAAATGCCAAGTGAGTAAAAAACAACAAATTTACCCAAAAAGACAATGAGAGTAAAAGTCCAGAAAAGTAATCTTAGTAGTACAGGAAGCCCAGAATAACTGAAAACTATGAATACTACACAGAGATAACAAGAGAAAGTGCCTATTTTTATCTTGGCTCTTAACTGATCTGTGTCCAAACACTCAGTGGAACTTTTGTTTAAGTGTTCATAATATTTAGTGTTCTGGTAAGGGGAAAAATAAATTAAAAAAAAAAATCTTCCCTAAAGCAAAGCAGACTGCAAATATTTCTCAAAAGTGAGCTTCTGTCATTATATTCAACAATATGAAAGAGTTACTAAAAAAAAAAAAAAAAAAAAAAAGTCAAACAACACACAATGCCGGAAAGGAGGGTAAGAGTGACAGGCCGAAGGCAGATGGAGATGGGAACCAAAACTAGATACTAAAATGTACAGTAAGGAGGTTAACACCCTTGGTGGAAGAAAAATGGTGTCAAAGGAATTGCAAGTAAAATTGTTCATAAAAATAACAAAAGAAAAATAGAATAATTAATTAACATAATGAATTGGTTAAATAGAGAATACAAAACAGCTGAAGAGAGATTGACTAAATGAAATCAAAGTTTAAAAATCATTCTAAAAGAAATGTAGAGAGAAAGACAAAGAGATAGAATATGTGAGATGCTAACAGATAAGTACAACAGCCTAGGCGGAGGGGGAAAAAATTAAAAGGGGGGTTGGAGAGAAGCAGTATTAAGAGATGCATGATGAAAGAAAGAAATCCACTTATTCAGAATAAATTGCACAATGGAAAAATAAAATGACACCTACCGGAACCATTAGAGTGAAAAAGCAGAATGTCAAAAATCCAAAGTGTAGCTAAAGAAAGGGTACATATTATTTACGAGAAAAGAGAACAATTAGACTGAGAAGTAATTTCACATTACTAACAATGGCATTTAGTATTTAGTGGAATACTATTTTCAACCTAACTGTATTAATAGCAGTCAATTAAAATTGCATGCTAGTCAAAAATATGTTTCAAGTAAGTTTAAGAAAAAGACATTTTCATAAATACAAAGCTCAGAGAAATGATACAATTTCACTTTTAAAATTTATGAACAATGTAATTAGAGAAGTAGTAAAAGGAAGGTCCGGTTCATAAGGAAGAATCATGAGCAAAGAAATTAGTGAACATAAATTTGAAAAGAAAATATCACTCTACAAAGCAGCAGTGATATGTAATTTGTAGAGTTAATGAAAAAATGTGGATTACAGAGAAGTAGATGATCAAAGTCAAATAATTCTAAGGAAAACATAATACAAGATTTCATCTTGCTGAGATTATGTACACTAATATTTCTAAGATACATACTAAATTATGGAAATAGTGTACTTAAATTTTAAACTCCAAAGGCAGAAAATAGTGGGAAATAGGAAGAAAAATCCAAAAAAACTTCAGGAAAGAATACAGAAATAGCAGGACAAATGATGTTTTAGTGAATTTTTTCACTGCTGTAACTAAAAGGACCCAACCAGGGCTGGGAGATAGCACAGTTGGTAGAGTGCTTGCCTTGCAAGCACAAGGCCCTGGGTTCAATCCCCAGCACCGCAAAAATAAATAATTAAATAAATAAATAAATAAGGACCCAACCAGAACAATTGCAGAGGAAGAAAAGTTTATTTGGATGCTCACATTTTCAGAGGTCTCAATTCATAGACAGTAAACTCTATTCCTCAGGTTTCAAGACGAGGCTGAACATCATGGAGGAAGAGTGTGGCAGAAGGAAGTACCTAACATGGTGACCAGGAAGCAGATAGAGAGGGGAAGAGGCAGAGAGAGAAAGAGAGAGAGAGAGTCAGTCTCCACTTGCCAGATGCAAATATATACCCCAAAGCCACACTCCCAATTCCCACTTCCTCCAACCACACCCTACCATTTCAGTCAATCCCTATTAGGGGATTAATTCACTGTTTGGGTTAAAACTCTCACAACCCATTAATTTCTCCTCTGAAACTTCTTGCATTGTCTCACATGTGAGCTTTTGAGGGACACCTCACATTCAAACCATAACAAATGGAAAGTACAAAATAAAGTTACAGGAACATATCCGGATGTACCAATCTATTAGCCTACCTAATAATTGTACTAGGAATATTTTAAGAGACATCGTGTCGTATTGGACTTAAAAATATTTCTGGTATGTACTGTTAATGAGGGATACACTAGACTGTAGACTATAAAAAAACTAAAAGAAGAAGAAAGAAAAGAAGTCCTTAAATAATTAATGAAAGGAGGAATTTATAAATATCAATATTTGACAAAAAAATATTAGCCAAAAAGCATTTCCAGAAATAACTTTTACTGCCTAATGATACAACTTTAAGATAGCAAACTAACTTGTTAGTTAGGATTTGAAAATCCTAGTGTAGACGAACTTAACTACAAAGATAGAAATCAATATATATGATTAAAATCAGAGATTTTAGCAAATAACTCTCAGCAACTGAGTGATCAAAGACAAAAATCACTGGGGCTCGGATGTTTAGTGTAGAGTACCTGGCATGTGCAAGGCCCTGGATTCAATTCCAAGCTCTGGAAAATAAATCACTAAGATGTAAAATTACTTCAAAAATCAATTAACTCTTAGATATTGTATATATAAATAAAACATCATACGTGCATGCTCCAAAACAGATAATATGTAGTCAAGCACACATAAGCATCTTTAAAAATTGAATTTGTACTAAAGTACAGATTGATGCTAAATTCAGAATCACAAATGAATAGCATCTCTTAAAACAAATTAAATTAAAATTTGTGGGAAAAATTAGTGAAAAATGTTTGGAAAGTATATAAAACACTTGAATTGTTATAAGGTCAAAGAAGAAATTTTGCTATGGGTTATGATAATAATGTTTTTTTTAATAATTCATCAAAAGTTGAAGGATAAAAGTATAGCAATAATTCAGAAGCAAGTTTATGTCCTCAGTGTGTATAGAAGTGACATATTATTCAACAATATCCACGTACCAAGAAACTAGCTAAACAAGCAGAATGAAATAAGTTGGACAAAAGTTAATAAATACAAGAGCAGCAACAAATGAAACAGAAAACAAATCACAAAGATTTACAAAAAGAAAAAAAAAACTAAATTAGTTGCTTTGAAGTAATGGAACCATTTTTAAAGTGTTGCAAAATTGATCAAGTAAAAGAAAGGGGGTCTGCTGGTGCAGAAGGTACAGAGATATTAATGAGGGTAGAATTATATTTGAACACTTATAGTCAATCAATTTAAGAAAATTGATCAGGACAGATTTGTGGAAATTTATTATTGATTTGTACTGATCCAAGCAAGATTGAAAATAGTAGTGGCCCCATAATTGAAAGTCCCACGTCCCCGCAAACACTGTTTTATCAATGCCACCACACATTTAAGCAGCAAATACTTCCTCTTCTTATTCAATTTTTTATGGGATGGAAAAAATATGAACACTCTTCAGATTTTTTACAGTAACATTAATATAACCTGTTACTAATATGAAACATGAGAAAAATTATAAACAATCTCAGTTGCAAAATTAAGTGCGAAATACCCATATTTGATGTTATTTCTGAATCCAACAATGTGTAAATACTTTGTGATCAAGTTCAGTATTCAAGATATTATTTAACATTTTTAAATCAATTAATCAAATCAAATCAATTCAGTGAAACCACATGATATTTCAGTAGACCAAACAAAATCATTTGATAAAATTCAAAAGCCAGTATGGTAATAGTGTTTAGAAAACCAAAAATAGGATAACTTCCTAATTTTGATAAAGGGTAGCTATAGTGAATGGCTCATGCAATATTGAAATACAAAATTATTCCTTTATAACCATGATGTATGCTATTATCACCTTTAAAAAAATTCTGTACTTTCGGGGTCATAGTTATCTAATTACCTTTTAAAATGAATAAAGATATAAACTTTGGGAATGAAAGTACCTTTTAATATCCATGAATGATACATTGCATAAAGAGACAATGATAATCCATATATAATACATGAAATTGTAGAGTTGATAAGACTATTTAGCAAGGTAGGTGTTTGAAATTATACCACCAAATTGAAATTGAATTTTTTAGAAAATTACAATTTATGATGAAAAATCATAGGATAACTAGGGCTAAAATTTTTCAAAAAGGTATAAGAACTTTATGTTGAAAAGTGTAACATTTTACTTAAAGACAATGAAATAAAGAGCTAAATAAAGCACTCTCATGTATAGGGAAGCAGCATGACCAGCTACCCCAAATTTCTGTATAAATTCAATATAATCCCAATCAAAATTTCAACAGAGTGTGTGTGTGATGGATGAGCAGGTGGGTAAAAGCAAAGAACCTAGATGATCAAAGATACAGAAAATTTAAAAATAGTAGGAGTAAAATGCCTGACAGATATTAAGATTCACTATGAAAATATAATCTTTCAATCCACATGCTATTGGCTCAGGAATTGAAAAACAGATCAATGGAACAAAATAATCAGTTAAGAAACAGACCCCCTTATGTGTTGAAAAATCATTTATCAGAGTTGGCATTGCAAATAGGTAAGAAAAATGAACTGTTCAATGAATGATCCCAGGTTTTAGTTATCCATATGAAAATATATTTTTTCCTCACAGTGCATATTAAAATCACCTCAAGCAAAACACAGACCTAAATATGGAATGCTCAATCTCTAGAAGAAATTTACTTTGGTTTAGGAAAAAAATTCTTATATATGGAATGTTCAGTGGTACATGAAAATTGAGTATTACATCAAAAAGCACCACATATGAAAGGAAAATAAAAGGCAATAATTCTGTGGATATATTTGTAATATACACAACTGATAAAGAACTATATCAAAAGTATATATTTTTAATTCTATAAATCATTGAGAAATATACAAATAACCTGAGAAAACAGAAAGATATGAGAAGTTATTTCTAAGAAAATGAAACAGAAATAGACAATAAAGATAAGAAGATACTCAACATCATTAACAAGAGTAAAACAAAAATACATTATAAAAATTTTATAAGTGCATTATAGTTATACATAATAGTGGATCCTTATGCTATATTTGCATATACACTTAATATAATTTGATCAATATCATTTCCCAGTACCTTCCCTTTTCCTCCGGTACATAAATACATTTTGAAAATTCATTATGATGGGGAAATGTAAGCAGCTCTTACCAGGAGATTCTGGTGTATATATAAATTGCTATAACAATATCCAGAAAAAAAATTGTCCTTGTCTAGGAAAGTTGATGATGTGCGAATCTTAGAAACCAGAAAATTCACTCATAAATATACCATGAGCAGTATTCTGACTTCATTTGATTTCAATACACACAGTAACAATTTAATCAAAAGTTAATGAACAAAATATGTAGCCTAACTCTGTGAATGGCATGCTGTCATTTTCTATTGTACTCAGGTTTTAAAAATTCTATTCATAACCCATGAATTAATTTTGTGCTTTAAAGAATTATTATCTGCAATTTGAAATATACTAGTCTAGAGCAGCTCTCACATTATATGGCAGGAAAAGTCCACAAGAAATTTCATACAAATATTTTTGTAATATATAACAAGAAATGATCATTATGCCTCCTTACAAGAAATGAATGATGAATTGTGATATAAGTCATACAATGGACTATTATGTAGTAATAAAAGCAAATGAACTTTATAGTTCACAAGTCATGTTAAGCAAATGATGCAAATTACCTCAGAATACAGAAGGAGTAGCTCATGATGCAGATTTCTGAATTAGAGAAAGGAGGAGAAAGATAGGAAGAGACAAGGAGGAAAATATTTAAATACCAATGAATGAGTACTTAATGATATCATATTAATGATGTTCTACAGGAGATTAAAAGGGATGGAGGTAGGATAAATAGGGCTTCCAAAATTACTAACCTTAAACTGTGGGTAAAGTATGGATTTTATTTTGTTTTATTTTTATGCATGATACATTACAGTCCAATTCTCTTGAATATAATGATTATTTGTATCCGAATTTTTAAAAAGTAGTCTGGAAATAATTACCATGATGTTCGAAAGATTTTTTTGGAATACACTATATAGAACAACCAGAAAAGTGTCCACAAAATTTTCACAATCTGAAGGACATAAAGACCAAGACATTCAAGATCTCTAATACCCAAAGGTTCCATTGCTCTGCCTCCCTTCTACACACTATCTTCATTGTGAAGGTCACATTCCCTTTCTACATTATAGATCAGTTCTGAGTGATTATGAACTT
The DNA here is from genome assembly GCF_902686445.1 of Sciurus carolinensis. Lineage (NCBI taxonomy): Eukaryota > Metazoa > Chordata > Mammalia > Rodentia > Sciuridae > Sciurus > Sciurus carolinensis. The sequence goes on from NC_062216.1 coordinate 26,267,966, forward strand.
CTCAGATTCCATATTATTTTATGTAAGGATTCCTATTGAAAATGGTATACATAATTCAAGTTTATTTTATACTTACTTTTTCAATTTAAATTTGGATTTATATTACATTCAACTTATATCTACTGGCTTCACTGAATTCATTTATACTCATATCTTTTTTTGATATTTCAATCACATTGTCCACATTTAGGACAATCTTATTTACTAATTCTATCAGTCAGCATTTTGCCACTATAAGAAATACCTGAGAAAAAACAATTTGGAAGAAGAAAGATTTATTTTGGTTCACTTTTTCAGAGTTTTTAGTCCATGTTCTTCCTTGGATCTGAGGATGAATTCCATGGTAGAACAGTGTGGTAGAGGATAGCTGCTCACTTCTTGGCAGTCAAGTGTTTAACACGTGAGACTTTAGTGGACATTCCAGATACAAACCATAACAACTTGTCTTATTGGACAGATGTGAACTTTCAGTGCAATGTTGAATAAAACTGGTGATAGTGAATCTGTTGATTTTACTAATCTCAGACAGAAAGGCTTTTTTGTTTTAAGATTTTGTTTTTCATAAATAAATTTAGCACATTAAGGAAATTGCTTTTTGTCTTTTTATTCTTAATTTTATTCTATTGGTAACCTTTTATCATTAATAGATGTCTATTTTATCAAGTGCTTTTCCCGAGTCTATCAATATGATCCTTTGTTTTTTGCATTAAGGATGCAAAATATCTTGATTTTGAATGTTAACTCAACCATGCATTCTGGAATAAACTCTACTAGACGCTAAGTATTCATTGGCTTATATATTCTTAGATTCAATTTGATATTATTTTTGTGGGATTTACGTATCATTGTTCAGAATAGAGATTTGTGTGTAGTTTGTCTTTTAACATCTCTGTCAAGTTTTGGTAATAAAGTTATGATGGCTTTTTAAAAGATGCTATCAAATATTCTCCTTTATCCACTTCTCTGAAAGACTTTAAGATTAGTTTTTCCCCTTAAATATTTGGACAAACTAACTATAAAATCAGTTTAACTTGAAGGGGGAGAAAAGAAAGAGTGGGGGGATGCTTACATACGTTTGTGAAGTCATATAATAACAGATTCAAAATTTTAGTAGTTTTAAAATTGTTCAGATTATAACACTTCTGCTTTAGATTAAGCAAGTGATTTCTATTAATTTTTCTATTTCATTCTTATTTTTTAAATTTGTTGACATTTATCATGTCCTCTTAATGTCTTCTGAAGTTTGAAGGTTCTTTACATGGGTATAGAAGCTGAGTTACTTGTTGTTTTCTTTTATTAATTAAATATCGTTCCATTGCCTTCTGATCTACGTAATTTTTAAGGACATTAGCAATTAGTCTCATTGCTGCAACAAAGAAGGAGATACAATTTTTAAAAATTCTTGTTTGAAAGATTTTCCCTTTGTCTTCAATTTTCAGAATTTTATTTGCAATTTTATCTTCCTGCAGCAATGTGGTTTTATCTATTAACCTTGAAGTAAATATAGTTTCTTGATTATGAGTTTATATGTTAAAGTCATTAACATATGGTGCTGAATCATTTTTATTTCATGCTTAACTTTCACTTTTAAAAATAATTTAAGAATATTTCTATTATTTTAGTAACTCATTTTTATGATAGAATAAAAGGGAGTCTTGTGAGGGTGAGAAAAATTGTTTTACTTTAAAATCAAATATTTCTTGTTTGTTGTTGTAATTCATCTTCTTCATCATTACTCCATTCAAACAGATATGTATGTAATTCATTTTTTTCAAATTTAATTTAATTACAAACTCTGCTTATTTTAAAAATATGAATTCTGAGTATGTTCCAGAATAACTGTAGTATACTATCAGATTAAAAAAGGAAAACTTCAAACTATGTATTGAAATGATCTATAAGGAATATTGAGAAATGGGATGATCAATTAAATTTTATTTCAGATATCTTAAAACATATGATCTATTAATGGTGTAATGAACTAAATAAAAAAGAAACTTATATTCAATGTAGTCCTGAGAACTTCTGCTTAAAAATATTAGCTCACAATTGAAGGAAATGACTTATTTTCATTGAAAACAAACGTAAAGACATCACAATAAAGAAACTTCCTCGATCATTTCTACAACCTTCAATTCTACCACCACAATACTAAACTTCCTGAATGTTCTTCTAACCATTTTAATTCATACATAAACTAGGGATGATTAAATACTTATATTTGCATGTGTGTTTATAGGTACACAATAAATATTTTAACATTGAATTTAACTTAATTCCACATATGCTTATTTGGTCTCCCCCTAATTATACATTTAAAGTTTTATTTTATATAATTAAGTAAATGTACATATTATATTTTATTAACTACAAGATAACTTTATTAGAAGGCATTATTATGTCCTTATCAATGAGTATTTGTTAGGTAACATTTCAGAATATTTAAAAAAAAATACAGTGACCTACCCAGTCATACCTTTGTGGAATTATGCAATTATTTTCTGAAGAGAAATTTTTAGAATCATTTAAACAACTAAGAGGTCATATATTTTGGGGGTGGTATTGACAAAAAAATCTCTGTGTATATTTTTATTAAGATCTAGTATTATCAATTGCATAGGACTATGTCATTCTGATTAGCAAAATTCATTTTATTAATTTTCTTTTTGTCATTAATGAAAATTTCATATTTCTTCTTTTATAAAGTGTTAGTATTAGTACTCCCCTATCATATGAATTTTTAAAATTATTTTTAAAAATAAAATTTTAATAAGTTATCAAAAATTACTACATATAAAAATATTTACAGATCTTATTGCTGTTTCTCCCAATGCATAGCTTTCTATATTGAACACTTTTCTTCATTCCTTCCTCCTGCATTTCCCATATGCCTTTGCATGACTCATTCTCTTACTTTATTTAATTCTCTGTTGAAATAACACCACTGTACTATTCTCATCTCTAATCTTCTCCTTTTATTTCAAATTTCTTATAAAGTAATCATTTCATATATTTTCCCACTTGTTTTTCATCTTTAGACAATCAGGGAATTTCTCCTGTGCTTGATGATAGCGATGAGGTGTACAATGGTGACTGGCATGTGGTAGTTCCTCAATGATTACAAGTTGAATGAATAAATGTTCTTCACCCAATTGTCATCATAGCTATGAAGTGAGAGCTGATTGTATTTAGAACGTATCCAATTTTCAATTAGAATTTTGTGATTTTAATTAAATGTTATTTTCCATTACAGTTTCTGGCTGTACCCACCAAGAGTATATATGAAATGGAGATTCTTAGGGCATATCATCTGTCTCATGACTCACCAGATTACTAGGTACCTAGGCTTAAGTTGGTAAGAAAGTACAATAAAATAGAAATCACAGAGGAGAAAGTTAAGTGTCTGTAAAAGACAAGTAGCAAGTGCAAAATAACAAATACATTTAAATGTATAATAATTTTAAGAATCATAATATTTAAAAGATTTAAGAGCAATTGCTTTGGTGTTTCCCAGTGTATTAATTTTATATACAAAGAAACTTAGAGAAGTACAAAGGCCTTGTCCAGAGTTACCAAACTTTGGATGAAAAATCTGATCTCTTAATTGAAACAACTGTTTCTTTCCTCCCTTACCTAATATTTCTCAATATCTGTCTGTACGTACGAACTCATCATCCTCTAGTTAACTTTTAAGTGTTGGAATATGGAGGCCTTAGTCCTAGAACTGCTTTTCTTTAAACACAAATTTTTTCTGTAAACAACTGTCATATACCTTCTCTGTGTTGATGATGTCCACAATTTCAGAAGGCTGTTTTTGTTGATTTCTTGGTGAAATGAGAGCTATGCAGTATTTTTATTCCTTCCAATGTTTGGAAAGTGTTTCTCTGCTTACCTGCAAATTTAACAAAACCAGTTAGTCACTTTTCTAGCCTCCCTTGAAACTGAAAGCAATGAAAGAGTTGGGCCCTTGCTAAAATGCTAGAAACTAAGCAAAGACGCACCAACAGTGGAAACCTCTCTGGCTTCTGATAGGAACCACAGAGGCACACAATTACTAGAAGCAGATGGGGCTTGTTGCTATGAGTGTATCAGAAGCTCATTGCTGATCTGTCTCCAGGAAAGAGCACTGACTTCAGATTCCATTTCTATCTGAGTTGCACCTCGTCATGTTTCTCAGACCTAGCCCTGATTCTGTTAGCTTCTTTTTAGAATTTTATATTTCATTTCCACTTGAATTGGCTCGATTAAATTTCTATTGCTTTCAACCAAAAATTGGCTTATGTATTGCCTTTTCTCACATCTTCCATATCCACTCAATCATCAGATTCAATCTCGTACCTTCCAAGTAAAACTCGAATTTTCACCTTTCTGTCCACCTAGACACTTGGACTGTTGCATTAACCCTTCTTGGTAATCTCCAAACTGTTCTCAAGCAATACCATTAGTGATTTCTATTTAGATGTCACACTGAAATCCTAATACTTCTACTTTGACATTAGGATAAAATCCAAAACTAGTGTCATGGCTGACCTGTTAAGGTGCTGATATGGCCTTAGTTGTCACCCTCCACCTCCTGCCTTCCTCTTCAACATTAATGCTGCTTCTACTACCCTGGCCTTTTAGGCCTTTGAGCATAGCACACATCTTCCTGCCTCTCAACCCAAGGTCATTGCCTATGAAGGTCCCTGTGTCCGGAGGGTTCTTTTTTCTACTTCACTACATACCTAATTGCTCATCCTACAGGGCTCTACCAAAATCCATTTTCTCAGGAAAGCCTTTTCTTTACAAAACAGACAAGAACTATCCTTTAATCTCAGTAGCCCCAGGACCTAGTGCAGCGATTTAATAAATGAACTTACTTTTTATGAACTTAATAAATAGTTGAATTAACGAATGAATGAATAGTAAAATGCACTCTTGCTTTTATCACTTGGCTTTTTTATTAGGCAACTTGGGTGGAAAAAGTGGCTATTAGAGTGTCTATTTGTAGCTATAGTTCTATACTCCGGTCTGGGAAGCTTTAAGACTCAGGGAAATGTTACTTACCTTGGTCCCTGTCAGATTATGCTCTATGTTTTGCTAGCTAAAATTTATTGACAGTCAACTTTGCTGGTGACAGCTATGAAAAAGGAAGTAGCAGCAATAAGAGGATAAAATGTCACCCTGATTGAATACATGGAGGGAAAGTTTATGCTCTTGTAGTTTTCACAACCTAACCAAAAAACTCTTGTCTGATTATCAAGATAGATCTATATTTGACTAATTACAAACTAATTAGGAATTCCAGTGTTTTACTTTATCTTAACCTCTGTCTTCTTTAGTCTCATCCCTCATCAGCAGAGCCTGTACTGATCTCTCTGAATGATGATAAATCAACAGTTAAACAGTGGATCAGGGATGCCTTTCTCCCTCCGAGGGTGGGGAATGCCCTTGGGAACAAAGTAGGTGCCAGACCTGTCCAGATAGTCCTACAATCATGATAACATAATTGGCAAAAACAATGATATTTTCTAGTGGGAATTCTTACTTGTGGTGAGCTTTTAGTTGTCGGTACTTAGTTATGTCAGACTGCTTATGAAAATTAAACCAGGAATCTATGGATCATGTAAACAATGAAATTGAGTATAAAACCTTCATATTTTATGATCAAAAAATCTCATCCTGTGTACATACCATGGTCCATAAATCTCTTAGAGATCCCTAATGTTTATAAGGGCCAGAGACACTTCAATAACGTAGCATGAAGCTGTACAGATACATAGGAGATCCAAGAATTCTGGCTTCATCTGACACTGGTGACCACTGGCATCCTTGAAATTATTAGTAAAATTTGAACCTGGATAAAATCCCTGATTCATCAAAGACTAATTTGATAATGTGATCTTTTATGTGACGGCTACAGAGAAAACAGTAAGATAATGTTCATGAAACCACAATATACAATTAAACAAATATGGGGTCCCTTTCAATGGTAAGCTATGGGAACTATTAACTGAAAACTAAGTGAATGATTTCACAATAGGTAGAATATGGATAGAGAGAATTAGTTATAGTAAGCAGTATCTTTCTTATTTTCTTAATATGTATCAAAAATATATTTTAAAATTAAGGAAACAGGGTTAGATATACACATGTAGAAAAAACAAAATATTGAAAATAATATCAGTTCAATACCATTATCTGCTAAATCAATTTTGCTTAGTTTCCTTGCTTGTAGTTCACTGTCAATGGTTAAATGTAAACACTATTTGAACTGGATTTACTCTTGTTCTTGTACTTTATTAACTATGGGATAAATTATTTATGAAAAAGTCTTTTACAGAATAATATGTAGAAACCTTTCATTATTCCCATTTCAAAGATCATTAACTACATAAGTGCAATGAACCTAATACTTTGAGATAGAAAAATGAATTCTGAGAATGAGGATGAAAAGTATGATACATTTGTAAACAAACTTTTCACAGTGACCCTAAATAGCCCATTATTGGTTGTTATTTGATTTGTTTGCAGTCCTGCACTGCATATGGAGGTTTCAGTAAATGATGAACTGCATATATGATGTTGGAGCCAGGGACTTGTCACATGGCCTAGGTATGCAGGAGGCAACTCCTTCTAGATTTGTGTAAGTATCACAGGTGATGTTTCCTTGAGGACAAAATTGCCTACCAAAGAATATCTCAGAATGTATCCTTATAACATGCTGAATGACTATTTATATTGTGGTTTTATATTTGGTTTTGTGAAGAAAATTCATTATATCCAAAATTTTCATATCTTCACAAGAAACTTGTGATTGGATGAAATGCCAGAAATATTTTACATTGATGTCTTTTCTATTCTTTTATTAATGAAACTTGTACTCATTGACTTTCATACATGGCTTCAGAAATAAATTTGTAAGAATGAATGTTACAAGAATGTGCCTTACCCTAGGTCAATATATTATAGCTAGGATGTACATAAAACTCTTTGTTAGCTTAATGAATAGAAAATATTATATTTGGAATAAAGAAGAACTGAAGGATGAAACTTTATAATTGATGGCATATAAGTATAACTGAATCAAAATGGTCTCACATTGTGCCATCCAAACATACAATGGTAAGAAAACTAAAATATGAACTTCAATATGTATGTTGTACCAAATTATAATGTGGTTAGAAAATTGTTGCCTACTGTGAATATAAATGTTTTTGTGAATTAATCATTAAGCAACACATCCTTTGGTAAGATACTAAGCCTGAGCCAGAGAATTTAAATGATCCTATTGTCTTGGAGATTTATCAGCAGGGAGAGCTATTTAAAATATAACAACTTTTATATAACAGAGCTTGGAAAAATAATTCTAGACTATATTGTTTAGTGTTAAGACCCCTTTAGTGAATATAATTTCTCTTCAGGATTAATATTATTATGTGTGGTAGGTGTCTTCTCTCAGAATTGTTTTCTTTAAATATCTATGACAAAGAGTTGATCCCACAGAGAAATTACAAAGTAAATGCGGAATATTTGCCTTAACTGCCCCAGGCAATAATGACAGCATTCAGGTGATAATAAGAAAATGCTTGCCTAAAGTAAAATGAAAGTAACCACCACTCCTAAAATACCCAATACCATTTTTTTTAAAAAGACTTTTTTGGAAGATCTTTATATTTAATCATTTTCTTAGTTGGAGTTAAAAAAGAATAGAAAAAAATTAAAACAGCCACAAAAATGACCATTTCTTTTTCAATGAATAATATTTCTGATGAATTTGTTTGTTGCTTGTCTTGTCCTAATTTCTCCTCCCTGTTATAGGGTCAACTAGGAAGCAGGGGGAAATTTATTGTCATGCACATAAAGAAGATCTACAGAACCAGATTTTATGAAGTTGTCTTTCTTCAGCTATATTTGCCTTCAAATTGGGATCCTCTATTTTAGAAATGTCTTAATTTTTTATAGTATTGCCTTAACCACAAGGAAACAAAATTAGAATCAATTTTTAAAAATTTATTAATGGGAGAATATGATGAGGAAAACCAAAATAGTTTTTCAATGAGTAATTTTAAGCGAACTGCTCTGTTGGAAAACAAATAAAATTTACATAGTAATCACTGAGAACTCAGGGAAATGACTGCTTTTTCGTGTTCTGAAGTGGAAGAAGTCAATGTTGTATACCAGCAGGAATTTTAGAATCTCACTGAGATGGTAAATAACATCATCTTAAAAAAAAAAAAAAATGTGGCAGCTGATGTTGAAATATCATGAATGTGGGTAAGGTCTAGATTCACTAAGCTGGCTTTGCTCATTGAGTACCTTTTGTCTTTTTCATTGTTCATAGAGAAATTATTAAGGGAAACAATGCAAACTAAGACATGCAATACTTTTAGTACTGGGCCTTAATTCATAGGACCATTTCTATTATATTTGGGAAAGATTCTAGATAATCGAAGACAGCAGAACTCCCAATTTATTAATGCTATTAATGTTCATATATGCAACAACATAGCAAGTTATGCAGCTAGAAGTAGACCTAGGTCTTAGGGCTTCTGGTGTATTTTTTTTAACATGTTGTTAAATTACATAATTTTTATATTTTTATTGAGATTATAGAAAGGTATCTGAAACTTTCCAACTTATACATCTGGAGTATAAAGAAAAATTATGTAGTCATTTAAATAATGATAATTTTCTTAACACCTATTGGAAAATAGGTTGTGAAAAAAGAGGTAAAGGAGGTAAATTGTTTACATAATTGTTTATATATATATTAATATATATACAGTTAATTTTATGGTATAATCTTTTAAATATTATTCAATTGTCTGTACCAAGTACAAAGCTTATATCATTTCCATTAATCTTTTTGTGTGTGTTTTTAAATTTTTATTTTATTGGTTCTTCTTAGTTATATATGAGAGTACAATTCACTCTGATAAAATCATACAAGTATAGGATATATTGTATTCTAATTAAGAATATAATTAGAATTCCATTCTTGTGGGTGGGCACAATAGTAGAGTTCACTTAGGTAATTTTTTGTGTACATAGGAAAATGATTAGATTTATTCTATTCTCCATTAATTTAAGGAACAGTGATAATGTAACTTTAAGTTCCTCTTCTTTTACCTCAATAAGATCTAGTTCCATTCGAATAAGCCAATGACCTTCAATGGCCCATATTATAACAAATATCATGCAACAGTATTTCTATGTAGTCTGGAATTGAAAAAAGGCAGACAAAAAAAAAATAGGAGGTGATTTTTCATGGGTTTCTTACACATTTCTATAACTTGAAAACAGATGTACTGAATGACCTTTTTCCAGAGTATCTTTTAAAAAGATGGTGAATACCAGTATAGCAAGGAGAATGTCTCTATCTAAGGCAGAGGAAGGCAAGTTTAGATCCATTAAATTATCAGAGATTTCTAGATGTGGGTTTCGCTTCTTGTAATGTATTCCATTGCATTTTCTGATGTCTCTTGGCCCTTTCTTCATTGTCCAAAGGGGATTTAAACTCAAGGAACTGGTATAAATGATAATATTGGCTACTTCCATTGCTGTGTGCAACAAACACTCCCCACCTCTCTGACCCAGGACTTTTGAATCTTCAGCCAGTGTCTTTGAAACTATGGAAGGCTACTCAGTTTGCAAGTACGGTAGAACCTCGGACCTCAGACTCCTAGCAGTTTTTGAAATTACCATCTTTCCATTGCCCTGAAATTCATTTTATGTACAGTTATTAGATTCACATTTCTAAAGCACATAACTTATACTTCTATCAAAAATCTCCAGAGTCTTCCAATTATATATACACTTACACTAAAGAATCAAAGTTTACTATTATATGATTTCAGACTTCCTTTTTATCCAATTAAATATAGATTCTCACCAAGAAATGAATGCTTTTTATTACATGGCTCCAGACTGTGTTTTCAAATTATGTTTCTTGTCCCCTGAAAATACCCCATTATTTCTCTTTTTATGGTCTTTAACCACTTATTTCCTATGGTATTATTACCTAGGTATTATTATTATTACCTATGGTATTATTACCTTTTTTACCTCATTTCTGTTATCTTTCAAGAACATTCTAATTTATATAAAGTTGAACAGTTGCTCCAGAGATGGCTATGAGGTACCACCCAGATCCTACTTCCGAATTGACTGACTTATACTCAGAGCTGCTAGGGATCCTGTTCAGAGATACCCCTCAGTTATGAGCCTCTTCTGGCATTTGCCCTTGGTCATGGAAACCCCCCTTGGCCAAGGTCATTCCTCTTTTTCAAGGCAGCCCCTAATAACGAACTGACCAATGAAAGGGCAGTAAGGCTCAACCCTCTCTCAGAAATTGGGACCCCTCTGAGGGTCATCCCAATGTCAGATGTCCACATTGGTTTGGCTAATGTCTTGTGATTACATCACAATTCTGCTTTTTTTTTTTTTTTTCTTCCCTCTCTTCCTTTTAAATAACATTTTCTGAAGACAGACCTGTGTGTCTGTGTCTCCTTCCTGGAGAGACCAGCCTACAAAAGTTATCATTCTGTATAGGATGAAGTCTTCTTGAGAAATGGCCTGTTATTTACTTTTTTGTTGTACCTATACCACAGTGCCTCTGATAATAGTTGTTCAATAAATGTTTGTTGAACAAGTTGAGCTCAATGCAACAGAGAAGTTATCCTTGCATTTTAATCTTTAGTATACAAAATAAGTGTAGGATATGGTATTTGCTAGCATCCTTTAACCCAGTAGTGAATATGGTGTGATAAACACATCTTAGAATTCAGAATCCAGAAAGACCCATTACTCAAAAGAAGAGTCAATAAGATGGCACCATATGAACTGAATACACAAAAAATAGTTGACCGATACATTTTTGTTTTTATCTAAAAGGAACCAATAATGCATTTGTCAAAAATAAATTGTGGGAAGATGGTACAGAAATAAATAGAACCAGTGGGACAATATTCATTTACAATGACATTTATCTATTAGGCTAAAAGTCTAAACTGCAAAACGGGGTAGTAGAATTTATATGTATAAAGCCAAATAAGAACTGTTTTACATTTCATTTTCTCCATTTGTCAGGGATGTTGTCAGTTTCCTCAAAAAAAAAAAAAAAAGCAATCTTGAAAAATTATCTTTGAAAATTTTCATCTGATATCCCCAATAACTCAAAAAAAAATAGATATAGAAGTAATTGGAGTTAGAAATAAGCAGAGACCATGAGAAATAACCTCATGGCATCAAAAATTTTAAGTATATTTTTAACTACAGCACTACTTTCCCCTTTGGATTTCCCATTCTTTTTTCAAGTACCAGAAAGTTTTATACAACTGATACCATATTTAAAAATGTGTTTATAGTTTGATTTAAAAAGTTAGTAGGCTACATCAATGTTCATAGCTGCTCAGTTCACAATAGCCAGATTGTGGAACCAACCTAGATGTCCTTCAATTGATGAATGGATAAAGAAACTGTGGTATATATATACAATGGAATATTACTCAGCCATAAAGAATGATAAAATTATGGCATTTGCAGGCAAATGGATGAAATTGGAAAATATCATGCTAAGTGAGATAAGCCAATATCAAAAAACCAAAGGACGAATGATATCGCTAATAAGTGGATGATGACACATAATGGAGGGTGGGAGGGGTTAGTGTTAGGGTTAGAGTTAGGGTTAAGGAGGGGGGCAAGAATGGAGGAAGGAAGGACTGTATAGAGGGAAAAGAGGGGTGGGAGGGGTGGGGGGGGAAGGGAAAAAATAACTAAAGGAATCAAACAGCATTACACTATGTAAATTTATGATTACACAAATGGTATGCCTTTACGCCATGTACAAACAGAGAAACAACATGTATACCATTTGTTTACAATAAAAAAAAAAAGTTAGTAGGCTATAAATGAATGTTTGCTTTGGGGCATTTGAATACCATGTGTAATGCCTACAGGTATGCTTGTTCTGGTTTGGGCTTTGCAGTAAATGATAAATCATGGCCTTCCATTAAAAAGATTCCTCATCATTCAGCTTATAGATCATCCATTTTCCCAATTGCATATTTAAGTCATTAGGATCTTATCATCCATAATAACAACTTTATGAGCCTGCTTGTAATTTTTCCCCCTTAAATATGTTTTCTCAGAAATAGTGCTTCCTCTTGAAATGCCATTCCTAGAGAAAATATGTTGGGAAAAAAGTCATAGGTCCTTGAAATGATCATTGTTTCATTATTATCCTATTCATTTTATGTCCAATTCATAATTTGTTAGACACACATTTATTATTAGAAAATACTTATAAGACTTTATTAACATTTTCATTACATTATTTCAAAAAATTAGGACAAAAATGATTAAGCACAAAATATTTTCTCCCCTAATTCGATATATCTTTTTTCTTTTGGTGTCTCTCCTACTTATTTGAATTCTCTTTCTTCCCCTTATTAACAATAGCAAAGTGTAACATTAACACATGATGCCAATATATAAATGAGACACTTGATTACTCTGAATAAATAGATAATAATTATTTGCTTATACTTTTCACTGTTCATCATTATAGGACGGGAATATATGTGGTACAGCTTGTACTTGTCCCAACAAATTCCAGGACTTTGGCATCTTGAACTGAGTCAGCACATGCCCAAAGCATCCCCTAAATAGAACTACTAAAGGGTTACATATGTCCAATTACTTACCAGGAAAACACTTCTATTTTCTTACTGGGATTCTGAATCCAATCTTTATCACTGGTTGTAGCAAGGGTTCCCTTAGCAGTCTTTTATATATCATGTTCTCCTACTAATCTTCATGCTTACCATCTTCTTTAAATAAATCTTTAGAATGCCAGAGTCTCTGCTCAAAATATTTCGATGGTATCTCTATTGGTTTCCTAGACTGTCATGACAAATGACAATAAGCTTGCTGGATTCGAATACAAAAATATATTATCTCCTGGTTCTGGAGACCAAAAGTTTAAAACCAAGATGTCGACAGAACCAGTTCGTTCCAGAGGTGCTAAGGTAGAAACTGGCTCATGTCTCTCTACTAGTTCCTCTATCTTATAAACACATCACTCCAGTCCGGACCTCCATCTCTACATTGCCTTATTCTCTGTTTGCTTTTGCATGATTTCTGCCTCTTGTAAAGACACTTAGTTTTAAGACTTACCCCAATTCAGTAATTTGATATGTCTGCAATTACCCTTTTTCCAAATAAGGTCACATTCTGAAGTTCCAGGAAGACATAGACTTGAGATACCTCAGATCACTAGGGCACCCACTGTTCTTAAGTTGAAGTCCAAAGTTCTCCTCAGGTTCTAAAGGCCTCCTGTGATCTGGAACTGCTTTCTTTCTCTATCTTCCTGTCTTGCTAGTCTCCTCTCTTGGCCTGTGAACTCTAGGTTTTGGTCAGACACTGTTCATCTATGAAGTTCCACTTTCACAGGTGTTCTTTGCCTGAAATATTATTGTATTTCTCATGACAATCCTCTTCCTTTTCTTCAAACCTTCTGATGTTCTATAAGACTTTATTTGGAACAGTGTATTCTTAGAATGTGTATTCCATAGCGCATCACTGCCAAGCACTATGCCAAATATTGAAATATAATAGCAAATGAATGGATTTGGTTCCATTAAGGCCCATGGCAAATGTTTTAATCAGCTTTTTCATGGGTGACTAAAAAGACCCAACCAGAAAAACTGTAGAGGAGGAAATGTTCCTTTAGGGGACTCACAGTTTCAGAGGTCTCAATCCACAGACAGCTGTCTCCATTCCTCAGGGTTCAGGGTGAGGCAGGACATCAGGACAGAAAAGTGTGACAGAGTGAAACAGCTCATAGGATGATTAGGACACAGAGAAAGACTCCACTGGCCAGATACAAATATATACCCCAAAGCTATGGCCCACTTTCCATCTCCTCCAGTCACACCCTACCACTTCAGTTACCACTCAGTTAATCCATATCAGGGGATTAATTCACTGATTGGGTTAAGACTCTCACAACCCAATCATTTCTCCTTTGAACCTTTTTACACTGTCTCACATGTGAGATTTTGGGGGACGCCACATCTAAACCATAATGTCTAGAGACATTTTTCCACATCCTGTGCATGGATTTAATTAATTAATGCTAGCTAGTTTTAGTTGTTTTAATAAATGGTATAAGAAATGTCTTTCAAATTTTTGTACATGATTACAATTGTAACTGTGCTTTAGTAACTGTGCATTGAAAAATCTGCTTTGCATCTTTACTGGTATGATTTTGGAGAATCTTTGATCAATACAAACATTTTACTGTACTTTCAAGGATTGCCCTTAAAAACTTAGTCCTATCATAGACTAGCATTGTCTTTGCCTTAAAAATATTACTGTTGGCATAACTTCAACATATAAAGTAAATGGAAATAAGCATGGGCTGCATGTGATAATAATGTTAAGCCATCTTTAAAGAACCAGTGGGAATTATGGATTCAACTTGAATTTGCATATATATATTAAAGTAAGAAATTTTTGCTTACCCAAAATACTGCCTATTCTCATAGAATTAACTCAAATCAGTAGATCACCACTCACACTGGAGACCAGATTTGAAGATTCTGTAAACTAGTGAGAGATTCTAACTTTAAGCATTCTCTAGTGTAAATGTTAGGTTGACTTTCTCCATCAGGATGCTCATCTTTGAGCAAGCATTTGGTAAAAATTTTCCTATAATCAATTATCACTAATAAAAACTTTGCACTTTGGTCATGACATCAAAGAGATTTAAGGGATTAGAAGTGATGAAACATTGGATAAACTTAACTGTTCAATAAAATAGCATATATTAGAAATGTGGATTCTACAGAAATAGTGTCTTTCTTTCCATGTACGTATCTGACAAATTTTTAAGACAAAAGTTAATTTTTAAAGTTTTTAGTAAAAAAAAAGATAAAATATGTGCATTTACACTTTTAATTCTTGGAAATTGAATTAACTCATCATTTTATTATGTGTTTTGAATAAAATAATTGAGTTGGGGATATATAACAATTGCTTATAATATACTTACAAATAAAGGTGGTAAGTGGAAAACTCAAAAAAATGTACTTGATTTTTTTGTTCTAGTCAGAATTTTAGATATGAGCACAAAATGTGCAAAGATATTTTAATTCTAAAACACAGCCTATTTTAATAAAGATAATATTTATTATATAGTGTAGCCTGAGGAAAAAAAGTAAATTTTATTTTAGCTAATGATCAAGATATGAATTACTTATTGAAGTCGATATGTATTTTTTTTAATTTTGCAGTTAATTCTATTGATAAAGTTGAAAAAAAAAAGGGGGAAATCATTTTTTTACCTGCATTTCACAATTACTTAAGGAATTAAAAAGACTGAACTGAAAGTTGAGAAAATAAAATAGAATCCTGCCTGGGGATATGGATTTCTGAGGCTCTTACTTTCTAGTGGGAAAATAATTAGGTAATTACACTTCTGGTTTATCAGGGTTTGGACCATGCAAGGAACAAGTACAAAATTTTAAACACATGGCAATATGTGTATTTGGCAAAAATTAGAATACCACCTGGAGACCTTCATGTTAAGTGAAATAAGTCAAACTCAGTCAAGGTCCTACATTTTCTTTCATAAGAGAAACTAGAGAAAAATAAAAAGGAAAATAAAGGTGGGGATGAGTCTCCTAAAATTCAAAGAGCAATCAGTAAAGAAAAGGGACCAAAGGTGGAAGGTGAGGAGGTGGGGGGAAGTTCTGGGGACTGATACTGGTCAAATTATATTGTTACATTGTGTGAATGTACAAATATGTAACAACAAATCCCCAGCAATATGTACAACTATAATGCACCAATAAAAATATAGAAAAATAGGAGTACCATATTTATTAATATATTCTGTTCCCAATATTCCCTTCTCACGCCTATTTATCATCATCACATTTTTTCTGGACAAAGATCTAGAACTGCTTATTTGCCCTCTTGCTCAATGTTGCACTTGACTGTGAAGTTCTAGAAACTTTTAGAGAAGACAAAACATATTATGACAAGGGAAAGATTCCTTATGCATTTCTGCATCAAAAATAAAAAATAAATTATTCTATTTAGCTTGGTTGTATGTAAAACTTTTCTACCAGCAGTGAAAGAATCCCTGAGCATGTCTTCATAAAGAGTATAATTCAATATTCTGTCCTCTTCAAAACATAATTTTCCAAGAAATAATGACAATTTTAGATTTCCTTATAGGTTTTTATAAAGTAGTTCCTTAGAATTTTCTTTTTCTTAAAATTCTATTTTTGAATGTTATATAAATGTATAATTTGGAAATATAACAGAAAAGGGTTTCATTGGTGTTATGGTTTGGATCTAGAATGCTCCCCAAAGGCTTTTGTATTGAAGGCTTGCTCTCAGTGCAGCAATGTTTAGAGGTGGGGATTTGGGAAAATGATCAGATCATAAGTACTCTGATCTTATCAATGAATACATCCTTTGGGGAACACATAGCTGAATAGACTATTGGGAGGTGATATAAACTGTAAGAGGCAGAATCTAGTTGAAAAAAGTAGGTCCTTAAGGATATGCCCTTAGCAAGTATATCTTGACCCCTGGCACCTTCTTTCTCTCTCTGCCTTCAGTTTACCATGAGGTGAGTAGCTTTGGTCTACCATACATTGTCCACCATGATACTCTGCCTTACCACAAGTCCGTAAAAATAGAATCAATCAATCATGGACTGAAATCTCTGACACCAAGAGACAAAATAGCTCTTTAGTCTTCCAAGTTGTTTCTTCAGGCATTTTGTCACAGCTACAAATAGCTCACTAACACATTTGGATATTAAGATACATTTATATCTTATTATACACACACACACACACACACTATTGTGAATAATATTATTTTTCATAGTTATGTGTGTTGGACTTTGTTTAGTGTTTCTGTGCTCTGGCATGTTTCAGTTAGATTGCCTAAAATGACCTACCTCACATGTGGAAAGACTTGGGTCTTTTACCATATGGTCTGTCATCCTATAGGAGGCTGACCAGTCATTACTACATGGTAGTATCAGAAGGGTTCTTGACAACAGTATCAATTGTGTGAGCATTTTTCCAACTTCTGCTTGTGTCATGTTTGTTAATGTCTCAATGATCAAAGATATATGCATGACTAAGTCTAGATTCAAGGGATCATGTTGGTCCATTGTCTGACACTATTCACATGTCAAGTAGAAATAAACTCTAATAGTATGTTTTTTTGACATATATATGCAATAAACATACAGAAACAAGTAATATGTATATTACATGTGTACTAATATGTATATTAAGATTTAAATTACTACCATATTTATAGTGTTTTGTTCTGGGAATACAACACTTTACTATATGGTAATTATATGTTTAAATCTCATCATTAAATCATTCCTCTAACTGGTTGGTACTATTGTTAATCCCTTTAGCCAAAAAATATAGAAAACATGTCTATTATTTTTTAATATTGTGTTGTCCAGTTTATAATGAGTTATCTTTTATGTGTTTTAAGTTAAATATTTTATTTTTATACTTTTGACCTTTTGCTGAAATTAACCTATTTATCCTAAAGTCTTCAATGTTTATAAAGTATTGACTTGCAAAACATGTGAGTAGCTTATAAATTTCTCAGTAGGTTTATTTAAACTTTTTTGTTTGTTCATTACTAAGGATTGAACCAGTTCCAGATACCATTACCAATGAAACCAAGTCCGCCATAGCAGCTGAAGGCAACCATTCATTACACACACTTCATTTGAGTCTCTTATTAATGCTGACATCTGTTCAAGCCTTAATTACCACATTACCACAACTGGTCCCTTGTCACATTTCCCCTAATTCACTGTAGCATGAACACAAAAGAAAAAAATACATTCAGAGGTAATGATAAGGTTGTTTATAAATGAGATACTTTTAAAGAATGATTTGCTACCCTTGAGACACATGCTACTTATTTCTAAATTTTATTTTTACTTTTGGAAAAAAAGTTTTAAATCACTAAGTCATAAAAGGAAATTTAAATTTTACTCATAAAAATGTGTTGCTACTCAATTACATGAAACAATATAAGTATATATTTTTGTAATATAACTGAAAAATATTTTGCTTATTAAGTTTGCTTGAGATTACATTACCTTTTACGTTTATGATTTTTTCCTAAGGAAAAAAATGAGAACTTACACTTTTTTTTTTAAAGAGGTATTCATTTATCATTTTAACTAGCTACCCAATTTCACATATTTTATGGTTATAATACTGACCTCCTTAATGGTGCTTTAAAAATAACACCAATAGTTTCTTTTTTTTTTTTTTTTTTTTTTTTTTGTAATGATGTTTATTATATTTTTCCCCTCCCCCCCACCCCTCCCACCCCTCCCACCCCTCCCACCCCTCCCACCCCTCTTTTCCCTCTACACAGTCCTTCTTTCCTTCATTCTTACTGCTCTCCTTAGCCTAACTCTAAACCTAACCCTAAACCTAATGCTAGCCCCTCCCACCCCCCCATTATATGTCCTCATCCGCTTATCAGCGAGATCATTTGTCCTTTAGTTTTTTGAGATTGGCTTATCTCACTTAGCATGATATTCTCCAATTTCGACCATTTGCCTACAAATGCCATAATTTTATCATTCTTCATTGCGGAGTAATATTCCATTGTATAAATATGCCACAGTTTCTTTATCCATTCATCAACTGAAGGGCATCTAGGTTGGTTCCACAATCTGGCTATGGTGAATTGAGCAGCAATGAACATTGATGTGGCTGTATCTCTGTAGTATGCTGATTTTAAGTCCTTTGGGTATAGGCCAAGGAGTGGGATAGCTGGGTCAAATGGTGTTTCCATTCCAAGCTTTCTGAGGAATCTCCACACTGCTTTCCAGAGTGGTTGCACTAATTTGCAACCCCACCAGCAATGTATGAGTGTTCCTTTTTCACCACATCCTCGCCAACACCTATTGTTGCTTGTATTCTTGATAATCGCCATTCTAATTGGGGTGAGATGAAATCTTAGGGTAGTTTTGATTTGCATTTCCCTTATTACTAGGGATGTTGAACATTTTTTCATATACCTGGTGATTACTTGTACATCTTCTTCTGTGAAGTGTCTGTTCATTTCCTTAGCCCATTTGTTGATTGGATTATTTGTATTCTTCGTGTAGAGTTTTTTGAGTTCTTTATAGATTCTGGAAATTAGCGCTCTATCTGAGGTATGGTTGGCAAAGATATTCTCCCACTCTGTAGGCTCTCTCTTCACATTTCTGATAGTTTCCTTTGCTGAGAGAAAGCTTTTAGTTTGAATCTATCCCAGTTGTTGATTCTTGCTTTTATTTCTTGTGCTATGGGAGTCCTGTTAAGGAAATCTGATCCTGAGCCAACAAGTTGAAGATTTGGACCTACTTTTTCTTCTATAAGATGCAGGGTCTCTGGTCTGATTCCGAGGTCCTTGATCCATTTTGAGTTGAGTTTTGTGTAGGGTGAGAGATAGGGGTTTAGTTTCATTCTATTGCATATAGTTTTCCAGTTTTCCCAGCACCATTTGTTGAAGAGGCTATCTTTTCTCCATTGCATATTGTTGGAACCTTTGTCTAGTATGAGAAAATTGTATTTATTTGGGTTTGTGTCCATGTCCTCTATTCTGTACCATTGATCTACCTGTCTATTTTGGTACCAATACCATGCCGTTTTTGTTACTATTGCTTTGTAGTAGAGTTGAAGATCTGGTATTGCAATACCCCCTGCTTCGCTCTTGCTACTGAGGATTGCTTTAGCTATTCTAGGTTTTTTATTCTTCCAGATGAATTTCATAATTGCTTGCTCTATTTCTGCGAGGTACATCATTGGGATTTTAATTGGAATTGCATTGAATCTGTATAGAACTTTAGGTAGTATAGCCATTTTGACGATATTAATTCTGCCTATCCAGGAACATGGGAGATCTTTCCATCTTCTAAGGTTTTCTTGAATTTCTTTCTTTAGTGTTCTGTAGTTCTCATTGTAGAGGTCTTTCACCTCTTTTGTGAGATTGATTCCCAAGTATTTTATTTTTTTCGATGCTATTGTGAATGGAGTAGTTTTCCTAATTTCTCTTTCTGAAGATTCATCACTTATGTATAAAAATGCATTGGATTTATGAGCATTGATCTTGTAACCTGCTACTTTACTGAATTCACTTATGAGTTCTAAAAGTTTTCTGGTGGAATTTCCAGGTTCCTCTAAATATATAATCATGTCATCAGCGAACAGGGATAGTTTGAGTTCTTCTTTTCCTATTCGTATCCCTTTAATTTCTTTGGTTTGTCTGATTGCTCTGGCTAGAGTCTCAAGGACGATGTTGAATAGAAGCGGTGAAAGAGGGCATCCCTGCCTTGTTCCAGTTTTTAGGGGGAACGCTTTCAGTTTTTCACCATTTAGAATGATATTAGCCATGGGCTTAGCGTAGATGGCCTTTATAATGTTTAGGAATGTTCCCATTACCCCAATTTTTTCTAGTGTTTTGAGCATGAAGGGATGCTGTATTTTATCAAATGCTTTTTCTGCATCTATTGAAATAATTGCAAGATTATTTATATTTTTTCCAAGACTTCATAAGATCATATGAGTTCATTACTACCATTGACATTTTCCTAATGACAGGCTAACTTGTTTATATGCTTTAGAAATGTTATACTGTATGGGAAAAGCCCATAATAATTTCTGATTCTATCTTTAGTATATAGTGATAATAACAAGCATGCATAGTAAGGTCTGTGTTGAGTAATGTGTTCAAATCAGTCGTTTATTCTTCTCAATAAGCCTCTTTGTCATTATTAGTATTACTATCTCCTTGAGGACAATGAAACTTAGCAAATATTATGAGCAGATTGTGAAGCTAGAATCAGCATCCAGAGTATCTGGCTCCTAAATATGCCCTCTTGGTTATTATGTTATACTTCATGTATCATGATGGTTCTGATCAAACATAATTATGGTGGAGCTACTTTGTACCATCACTGCCTCTATTATTGCATGTCTAAAAGAGAAGTAAACGTTTGTGCCCTTACCTTTAGGAGAAAGAAGGCATCCATAGACAAAACTATTAACATTAATTACACAAGTAGGACTTAAATTATGATAAATTTTTGTCCTGAAGATGTATTCAAAATGTATTCTCTTCACTCACATTGATGAGAAGATAATTCAAACTGGATTTTTGACATTGTAAAGGTAGTGTTATAATTCCAGTCTTTATACTTCTATTGGATATTGTGCTGACATGGCCTGGGGCCTCTTATATCTGTGATACCTCCCGGATTAGCACATAAAGGCTTTTGCTAAAAAAAAAAAAAAAAAAAAAAAAAATTAAAAAAAAATATATATATATTCAAAAGTGTAGTACAAACTGAGTCTAGTTTTTCATTGAATTAAAACTTGAAAGACATACTAGAGAAAAAGAAAAGGCATTCTTGAGGGACAAAAGTGCAAGGGCCAGGTTTGAGGAATTCGGACAAGAAATTGAATATTAATGCAGGAAGCATACTGCTATAAATAATACTTGCTCCATTTTAGGTAATATAGATAAATGTCACTCTTTATACTATAGGGGAAACCCATTTGTAGAAAACAATTATTAGCAACTATGATCATTGTGTTAGTTAACTTTCTGTTACTATATCAAATACCTTAAATAATAAACTTACAAAGATAAAAGGTTTATTTTGGCTCATGGTTTTGGAGGTTTCAGTGCACACTTGAGTGGCCAATTGCTTTGGGCTTGTGGTAAGGAAGCACATTGTGGTCAAATTAGGTGGCAGAGTAAAACCACTCACCTAATGGCCAAAATGTGAAAAAAAGGTCAGAGAAAGGGACCAGGGTCCCAATATCTCTTAAAGGACAAGTTCCCAGTAACCTAAAACTCACAGTTGCCCCATCTCTTAAAGTTCAATCACCATCCAGTAGAAACAAGAGCTGAAGATCAAGCCTTTAATACCTGGGCTTTTGGGAGACACTTATCCAAATCAAAGAAGTTTTTGTGCCTTCAGTATTTTTTCAGAAAATAGCTCAAATTATCAAAGTTTCAAATTTTTTGGAGACTAGAGGAAATTAATAAGTTGTCAGTTTACTTAAAGCACAAAATTTGTATGAAATCTAAACTCATAGAAAAAAATATTAAAAACACTGTAAAATGGATCTCAAAGAAAATTAGTATCATTGCATAATTTGATTTTATTGTCTGAACAAAGTTGATTTTAAAATAGAGGCCACAGTGTATGCAGTCAGGTCAAACATTAACAATACACACACACACACACACACACACACACACACAGAAAAACACATATACATTAAATTATGTGTATTGGTCACCTAGGGCTAAATTGTGCTGAAATAAAAACTTCAAAACTTCAATTAATTTGTAAATAAAACCCAATTTCTCATATGCACAAAATAATATTCAAGGTGTGACTCAAGCATCCAAGAATTTCATAGTTAGACTACACCATTTATACTTGTTTTTTCTCTGTCAATGAGAAGAAAAGCAAGGTTTTTGCATCCTCTATTAAATGACTTAGTACAAGAATGTTGAAGTCACATCTGCTTACAGTTATTTCATCAAAACTAGCTACAGGTTCCTACCGAACTTCAAGGGAACTGGTAGGTTGGAGAGTAAACAGATACTCAGAGGCAAGAGACTTTCTCTGAAACATCTTAGGAGGCTACTTCTATAGGACATAAGGGGTAAGTATTTGATGGTTTCCAGGCAAAAATAAATTTGACGTAGAGTTTAAAAATTGAACAGTTTTCTCCATGTTGTTTCTACTTAATACCCTTCATGTGCTCATCAATATTGGTGAAGTTTAAAATAATATATAATATACAACATTTACCAAATTACCATTCTGATTGCAGGATATGGTTACAGTTAGAATAGGTGTGTACTTTCAGGGTTTGCTGAGGAAATTGATAGGAGCATATTTTCTATGAAATAAGCATGGTCCTTTAAGAAAGATTTTAATACACATAATCTATATGATGGCCAATAAATGAATCAAGAGCTTTGGGAAATATAATTTTCCCCATAACATGAAAATTACATGTGAAAAGGTCCCAGGGAATTAAAAAGTCTTTAAAGAATACAAAACATCCATCAAAGAAAGTCAGTTTTAATGATTTCTCAGAACCAAAGAGCATGAAATCTATTTAGTCAAGTTAGAAGAACCCTCTCTCCTTATCAATTTTCTCTTTTCCCTAAAGTTCAAAATGGCAGCTAAAAACTAAAGGAATAGGTGAGATAGAGAGAAAACAGAAACCAGCCGAATTTCCTATGATCAATTAATACAGCTGCCAACCAGGATTCTGAGCATTAAGAAGAGAGTGGACAAGTCTTAATTTTAAATGACAGCTGATTGATATATTGGATTTATTATCTAGTCCAGACTTCATGTTGTGATTTGATTGTAGATCTATTTATTACCCCAGAGTCAACATAAAAGCTTATGATGTGATCAGTGTTCAATGTTCAATGGAATAATTACCCTGAATGCATAAGTATGCATAAGAAGGAAGGAGAGTGTATTTGTTTGTTGAAACTGCTATAAAAAATTACCATAGACTGGGTGGCTTAAACAACAGAAATCTACTTTCTCAGTTCTAGAGGTTAAAAGTTGAAGTTCCAATGTCAATATGGTTGTTTTCTTCTGAGGTCTCTTTCCTGGGCCTTTAAAAGAGGGCTGACATCTCTTCATCTTCATGTGATTTGCCTCGCGTGTGCATGTAGTCTAATTTCCTCTTTTATAAGCACGTCATATTAGATTAAAACCTACCCTAATGAACTCATTTTAACTTAATTACCCCTTTGAAAACCTATCCACATATACAATAGTGTTCTCAGATACTTAAAATTAGGACTTCAGCAAATGAATTTGGGGATCAGGGTGCACAACTTTGTCCGTGACAGGCAGAAAGCTGCAATTTTATAATGAGTTATATTCAATTCAACTGTGTGAATATTAATACATTTTCTAATATTAAACTCTTTTTGGTTTCCTGGAATAAACCCAACCTGGCCATTGAATAATTGCTTTTATGAGATATTCCTGGATTGTAAGACAATTTTTAAATCTACATTCACAAGACAGATTGGTCTACTGTTTTCATATTCATCATTTCAAAAGATTCTAGAAATCTGTGATTAGTCAACTATAGTCATCCCTGCAGATTTATGGGTTCTGCATCTGTGGAGTCAACCAACCATGGATGGAAACTATTCTAAAAATAATGTATCTGTATTGATATGTACTGACAATTTTTTCTCATTGTTATTCCTAAACAATACAAAATAATAACTATTTGCATAGTATTTACATTGTATTATTTGCTATAAGTCATCTAAAAGTATGGGAGGATGTGAGTAGGTTATATGCAACTATTACACCATTTCATATCAGGGACTGAGTATCTTCAGATTTAGGTAAGTGCAGGAAATCCTGGAATCTATCACCTGCAGATATCTAGGGAAGAGTATATGCTAATTATTAATACGCTCTGCTACAACATCCCTAAGATTCTCAGTGGTTTAAATGTCTACTTCATTTCTAAATTCAGTGTTCTAGTTGAGTGAATCCCTTTCGATTTGCTTCCAAGAATCAACTCAAAGATACAGGATCCATTCATTCTGCCACCCAGTAACCCTGAAGCAGGAAAAGAGAGTTTGGGGAAGACATATCCTCTCTCAAATGCCTCAGTAGCAACCCATCTGCTCAGGGCACATTCCGGTTACAAGGAAGGGTCACATCTCCACATGAGGGACTGATAATAACCATTCAGCTGTGCATTCAAGGGAAAGAAACAAGTTTCATGAACATTTAGTTGGTCTCTTGCTGCAGATTGATGCAGAGATGAGTTTTAGCCAAACTCCAAATAGTCTTACTTACAAAGTTTTCTGAATTATTCCAAACTAGGAAAAAACAAAACAATATCAACCAAACAATGGAAGTTACCAGTCATTGTGACAATGAAAGATACTTTAATTTTAACTTGATTTTAATAGTCATGTCTTCTTCCATAACATATTCAGACTTTTATAAATAAAAAGATATAAAACCAATGACATTCCCTACATAATTCATGTGGCAAGCCTTGGACAGCTAGTTGGCTTAGGAAATGACTGGAAAATTTGTGCCAAAATTAAAATTGTCATTGAAATATTATTATTATATACTTAAATTTTAATCAATACTTAGGGAAATGATATGGTATAATATCAAATCAATTTCTTTAGTATGAAATAAATCTCCAAATTTCTGCTCTGTCACTTCCCAGGTTTCTAAACATCACAATGTCACAAAGGTCACTTAAGTTTACTTTGTTCAGGTGTTCTCAACTATAAACTTTAAATACCTATAAGAACATTAAAAGCTTCATTTGTGATATATGTAATACAATATTTGAACTATACATAGAGGAATGGGTACTATACTATGGGCACCCACATATTTTTATTTTTTGATTTTGGTTATTTTTAAATCATCATTAACCCCTTGAACTTTATATTAAGCAATTTACTTTCAGTGTTGTCCATTGTGTAATAGTCAACACTTTGGGTTTCAAAAGTGTTGTAAATTCACACTTTGGGGATAAATACTCCCCAGACAATCCTTACAGAGCAAACTAGGTTATGACTTTGGGTAGTATATTTGTCCCTGGCCCCTTTCTGTATCTCCTGTATCCCTCTCTCTCTCTCTCTGTCTCTCTCTCTGTCTCTCTCTCTTTCTCTCTCTCTCTCTCTCTCTCTCTCTCTCTCTCTCTCTCTCTCTCTCTCTCTCTCTCCCTCTCTCTCTCTGCTTTCCTGGCTACCAGGAGCTAAGCAGCTTTCTTCTTCTCCACCCTTCCACCATGATATTTCTGCCTTAGAACCAGCCAACCTGGACAAACCTCTAAAACCATGAGCCAAAATAAATCTTACTTTCTCTAAGTTGTTCTTGTGAAATATTTCAGTCACAGTCAGAAAACACTGCTACCATGGCATGTTATAAAGAGAAGGGCTAGAGATGTTGCTCAGTGGTAGAGTGCTTGCCTAGCACATGTGAGGGCTGATTGGATCACCAGTACTGATTAAAAGAGAGAGAGAGAAGTGAACACAGGGAGTAAAATCTATAGTCATTAAAAGGAAGATGCAATGTGAGCCTTGCAGCCAGGTTCTGGGCCAACCTGTGGTGATTGGTGATACCAACCATATTGCTAATGTCAATATTTGATGAAATCTTCAACCTGTCAGCTGATTAACTAATTTTTATTTGAAGAAAACAACTTATTTTGAAGAAAGTATAGAGTATTTAGAGAAACAGGAGGGAAGGACAAAAGGAAAAGTAGAAGGAGGATCAAAGCAAGGGGAAGAAATTCTTTTAGAAAGACCCTGCAAAATAAAATTCCAAACACATGAGGAAAGTAAGTATTAGGCTAATAAACTCAAGCAAAAGTAAATGGAAAAAAACAAATCTGTGTTTATTTTCCTCAAATGGAGACAATAACAACAACAGCTTTGAAAAAGAAGCAAGTATAATGAAAATGGAGCACTAACTGGTATAAAAAATAAAAAGAATACAAAGAATTAATAAAACTAAAACAACTAAATATCACTCAATTAGTATGCCTGAAAAAGTATGTTAGAATAAATACTAGACAGAGCACAGTTTAGATAATACCTACAGTTAAGATAACATTCAGAAGTTTGCTCAGAACATACCCAACAGAGTTGTAGTATGAAAGAAAAGCTAATACCAATGAAGAATGAATTGAGAGACTTTAACATTTTGAAAGTGATGTCACGAACATGAGAAAAGAAGAAATGGAGGAATAAAGCAATCCAAAATTTATGTAAATTTGAATTTTTAAATTGAAAGCATACAAAATGCTCCAACTAAGATAAATAAAAAATAAATGCATATTGACTTATATCAGTGTGAAATTTGCAGTACTGTATGGCTATGTTTGTGGTGGGGGTGGTTAAACCTTCCAAAAAAAGACTTACTAATTGCAAGTAACAGTAAAAAGGCTGACATTTACTTCCCATCAACACCAAAACTTGGTGGTAAGTATTGTTCTTATTTTTTCAGAATGCCAAGAGACAATAACTTCCAACCCTGAGGTTTATGCCAGCCTTAAACTAAATCATGAGTACATGGAGAAAAAAAAAATAAACAATTTTGGAAAAATAAATATTAAAGATTTTACTTCACAAGGACTCACTCTGAAAGAACTACTAACAAAAGTAACTACAATAGGATATTTCCAATGGAAATTATACCTTCTAAAACAGTATTTTACAAAGCATTTGTGAAATTGTCAACTGTGTAACTTAATCTAAGGAGAAAAGATTGGAATCGAGTATTATTAATTTTAAAAATGCCTTAGGTTGTTTATATTTTGAATTGCTAAATTAACCAAATGTTATCACTAATACATTTTGCCTTACCTGTACTTGAGTGAGACAACTTTACAAAATCTAGAGAATGCTCAGCTAAACTTAAGTATGATTTTTTATGTCTTTTAATTTATTTGAAAATTAACCCATATATAGTTTCACAAAATTTAATATGGAAATAAAAATAAGTGAGCAGTTAGAGATAATTTTTTTTCTCTTTTAGTTTAACAATGAATTTAGATTAGATTTTGAGATATTCAAAGATTAAAGTTTTCTTCTCATTCTTAATTCTGTTTAGACAAAAAAACTATGTACTTTGTTTTATACTTTCAATATGTTCCTGAGTTAGTTAACTGCTTTTCAGAAATTACATTGAATTTTCAATATACTGAGTGATGATGATTTTATATAATCTTATAGTCAATCTTTTGAGAAGTAAAAATTATTTCTAACTTCTCATGACTGTATATACTATTTTTGTGTTTTATATTGAATTTTGTGATGATATGCATGTCTTGATTTTCAGACTAATAATACCTTGATATTTCAAAATATTTGTATATTTCTAGTCTGCAAAGTTTTCCTCCTTTTATTTTGGCTAATACATATGTAAAGTAAAATTTAAGTTCAAAAGGATCATACAAATGAATTCCATTCACCAAATAAATAAAAGTAATTTTGAAAATTTTATTTGCCTCTTTGCAATGATCTCACTTGAGGTATTCCACCTTTCATTCTCACATCAAACTCCAGCAAACCAAAGATAATTGAGATTCAACATCTACCTTATGAAGATTCGAGTATTACAATAAACATACATCTTTCTCTGTAATTTATATACAGAGAAAAAATTGAACATAGTGAATATATGGTCTGCAAATTCTGAATATAATGAATATATGATCTGTAAATTCTGAATAATAAGAATGTCTGGTCTACAATTTTATCATATAATGCTCTTATTTTGAGCAGCAAACCACCACACTAAAAAAATTTTCTTCTAAATTCTAAAGAATAACAGCATTCAGATGGAGATTTCAGAGCCTATGTGTTTCTTCCTATACAAGATACTGGCATATCCCTGTGCCCTAGAACGTTTCTAGTCTGTCCATATCCTGCATGAGAAGAGCACTTTCCCAGGAACACTGAAGCATGTCCTCCACCTGTTCCATGGGCCTGAGTTCAGAGCATTTGCTCAGAGCCCACACTCAGAAGAGTTAAGATTCAGTGCCTTGTGATGCCCACCTAGAAACTGTTAATACTGCTCTCTTTGAATGAAGTCACTGGGACAATGGAGGTTGCCCTGGAGGCTGAGTATCAATACAACAGAGTCTCATTTCAAGACCTCCCTTGGTTACTGGCTGGCTGTTCTTCAGTCCTATTCATCAATTGCTGCTGTCCTGTCAGGGGCAAGGAGAAAAGTGGGAGGTAAGGAGTGGGGAGGGAAGCAGAGTAGGAAAGAGGCAAACTTTTCACTGCATTTTACCTTGGGACACAGGCCCAGAAGCATCTGAGCAAGCAGCGACCAACCCCTGCTCTGTTAACTCAATTGTGTGTGAATTCCCACCCCATCCAGGAACAGGGCCTGTCCCAAAGAAGGGTGCAGTCCTTTGGGATTTGTCCATTCACAGTAGGTTGGGATGACAGGTCCATAGAAAGAAGAGAGGGCCTTTCCTGCCCATGTCTACTTTTTCATTTGGTTCTGAGTCCCGAAACAGTGAATGTAGCAGTCAAAGGAAGTGACTGAAGGCATCACTTAAAATCATCTATCTTCCTTTCCCATAGTTGTGATAATTTTGAGGCAGGTGTTTTACAGCATTTCTCAGAGTTTTCCCCCAATTAAGTTTATTGTGGAAACTCATTTAGTAAGCAATTCTCTGTTGTGCTTATGTTCTTCTTTAAAATGGCACTCATCATAATCACTTCATATTTTTCCCAGTCACCTATATCTCACCATCACAACTTCCATGGACTGCTAATATTATATAGTTTTCACAAGATGTCTTTGGTAAAAACCACGATGTACTTGAATTCCAGGACATTTTGATATTTTCTTACTTTTTTAAAAGTATTTTGGAGGGGAGAGGGAAATCTTTATTATTTATTTATTTGCTTATTTATTCATTTTTTTAATTTATTTGGTGCTGAGGATTGAATCCAGTGCCTTACATGTGGGAGGCAAGTGCTCTACCATTGAGCTATAGCCCCAGCCCATTTTGATAGTTTCTTGAGACAAACAAGTTATTAAAAACTCAAGCTGTCACTGAAATTATGGGAATTGGCTAGCTATAAACTAACATGTATATTTTTTCACATAAGTTATAAACATCAAACACTCGGGCCAAATGGAGAATTTGTATCTTTAACACATATGATAGGTTCTATCATATAACACATCTAATGTCGGAATATAACACATCTAAGGTAGTAGAGAAATATAAAATATACATAACCCATAGGTGTTTAAAAGATTCTTAAAGGAACTTTTTATTTGATATTCAACCCCTGAAAACAGAAATACAATGATACAGTTAAAGGATCTACTGAAAATTTTGTTACATATTAACTAATCTTCCATATGATATTCAAAAATGGACTATTTGCTTTGAGCAAAGGTATCAACAAGAACAAGAACATGATATTTTTTAATTTTCTAAATTTTATTCAGTTTCTAATCTTGAAATTTTTATATAAGCTATAAGCCGAAGACTTTAATTAATATGAAATGCACTGTTCATCAAATTATTATAGCAAACATAATGGCAGTAATTATTATTTAACATCAAAGATAATTTGACTACAATATTTGATTTTTACAATGGGATGTATACAATTCTATGATTCAACTAGACATTACTCATTGATTAATCTGTATTCAGACAAG
The DNA here is from genome assembly GCF_902686445.1 of Sciurus carolinensis. NCBI lineage: Eukaryota > Metazoa > Chordata > Mammalia > Rodentia > Sciuridae > Sciurus > Sciurus carolinensis. The sequence goes on from NC_062216.1 coordinate 26,298,261, forward strand.
GTAACATCAGACATATTAATATTCTAAACTGAAAATGCATGGTATAAATTAATCAGAAATTGTTCATTCAAGGTGTCCAGGAGATTGTGGTATCATGGGATGTTGAGAGGAAACTGTGTAACTAATGAAATGTAGAGATAATTTCCAAAACTTACTTTGCTTTATATGTATGATTGGAATGAAATAAGAGTACAATCATACTTAATTTCTTTTTTAATTTAAATAAAATATAAAAGAAGAAAATTCAACTTTTATACTACTTATATTTTAAACCATAAAATAACGTTTTCATAAGTAATTTCCTCAATTTATTATAAAAAGATTGGTATTATAAAAATGAGTAAAAAATAGTTTATTCTCCTTTTAAGTATTTTAAGTTTAAAATAGCCTCTGATATTGTTTTTAGTTTTTTTTGTGGTTTAAACAAATTATAGTTTAAGTATATATAATATTTACATATATATTGTCTGCTTAAGTATATTAAACTTATTAGAAATTTTCTCATTTTATAAATAAATCTGTTATTTGGGTTAATGATTTATATTAATTACATACTTAATGTTTTATATTATGTACTTAACATATTTACATTAATGAAATAATGCATTCCTATTAATTAATTTCCTATTAAACATTGCCAAAACATCTGTTGGCAACTGAACTTTATAGACATCGACTAAATTGGTAGGTGGCAATATGTAATGACAACAGCAAATTTCCAGCAGCATTCACCAATGATATATAAGGAATCTTCATGACACTTTAAGACTGGAATTAGAATTATGAGAAATAAAACAAAGATCCTACCCTCAATTTTATGACAGAATGATATTGTTCCATAGGCAAGTGTGCAAATATCTACAGATTATGTTTGGTTCTTCAATGTCACACAAAGGCTCATGTGTGGTTTAGTCACTAGCCTGTGGTGCTATTGGGATATGGTGGAATCTTTAATGATGTGGCCAAATAGAAGGAAGTTAGATCACTAAGGGCATGCCTTTGAGGGGGACACGGGACCCTGGCCCCTTCCTCTCCTTCTTTCTGCTTTCCGGATACCATGAGGTGAGCAACTTTCCTCTGCCCAGAACTCTGTCAAAAGATGAACTGTCTCCCCACAGGCCCAACATCAATAAGGCTAAGAGATCATGGACTGAAACCTCTGAAACTGAGAGTCAAAATAATTAAGTTGTTTATCTCAAATATTTTGTCACAGAGACAGAAACTGGTTAACATGCCACCTAATAATAAAAATTAATGCTACTTTTCTTTCATAAATTGTTGTTCTTTTGGATTGGGGTTCCATATATCTATTTTCTCTGAGATTCATTCTTGGTCCCTCCACTGCTGGGTTCTATATGCCAGGAAATTGGTATTGGGGAGATTTCTTCAGAATCTTCAGCCTATTGCTTTGCAGCTACTTTTGGCCAGCTGGAGGTACGATGGGAGATTGGAAGGAAGGCGGACCCTGAAGGCTGTAGTATTTTTTCCCATCTTTCTGTGTGTCAGGCAGCATCTGTATCAGCAATCACATCCTCTCTGTGATTATGGTCTCCTACTCTCCATGTCTCCAGTTCCTATTCATCAGTCCCCCTGCTGGGCTCTACTAATTTCTTCATCTGAAGGAGTAGTTATTGCTTCCTGCTGGACCTTAGGCTGCTTTCACTGTTTCCTATTTGCTAGAATAAAAATTTCCTACTAAATTCTTTTTTTAATAGGTTCACTTTTCTTGGTTAAAGTTTAATCAATTAGTCATTTTATCCAGTGTAGCTCCAAAAAAAAAAAAAAAATAATAATAATAATAATAATGTAGTGAGCTTAGAACAAATGAAGAATTTGAAACCATATGCTCAACTTTAAAGAACATGCAAAGATTAATTCTTTAAAATGATCAAACCAGATTTGTCATTTTAATGTGGCATCTGTTTGTCCCTTCTGCATGTTTGGTGTCACAAGTGAAAGTGAACTAACTGCGGTTTTCAAAACATAATAAAGAGTTGTTTCAAGTCCCAAGCTTCCAGTAGGGACATGTATAATTAGATGAATTTTCAATGAAATATAAAGACAAAACTTAGTACTTAAAAAATGAGTGTTCCATGTATCTTCATTTTCATTCAACTTCTAGGTTCTTAATCTTCCCTCCACCCTTGACAACTGATTTTGTCTGATCCTTTAGAATTTTTTAAAAATAGGAGCCATCAGTAGGATATAAATAAATCTGCAAATTTTTCTAAATCTTCCTGAAATATTTGTTCCTTTCTTGCTATTTCTACATTGCTCTATTTCTTCTTTGGATCACATTTCAGGGATATTACCCTCTCCTTGATCTGTCTTGCATTTTCCATCTGTTAGCTTCTGAAAATTCTTCACCAGCACCTTTGAGTGTCTCCATTCAGGTGCATGCGCATGCATGCACACACACGCACCCCCCCCACACACACACACGCACCCCCCCACACACACACACTTCTTCACTGACAGTACATTACACTAAGATATGGATCAGTCTATATATTTGTCTTTCATATGCCAAACTTAATTCGTGAGTTGTTTCTAATATCTCCTTCTTAACCAGGTCACCATCAACCTCGATATCCCATTGGTATCTTTAGGGGTATTTTCCATCACTCACTATTGAATTTAACTTTTCTATTTTTTATAATATACCTAATAGAATTTAAAACCTTACCCAAATTGTACATGTGTTACCTTTTGTTTATAATCCCCTTGCTTTTCATTGACTAACTTTTAAAATAATAAATTAGCTAACATTTATTGGGTATGTACCATACCATGTACTGGACACTATTCTAAATATTTCACTTGTATTAATTTAGTTAATCACTGATTTGTAACAGTTATCCTCATTTGAATGATGAAGTAACTCCAATCGAGAGAAATTGCATGATCTACCCAGTCACACAACTAGTGAGGCAAAATCAGAATTTGAATTGAAGCAGTGGACAACACTGTTAAACATTCTGCTACTGGATAATCACTTTAATGTTTCTGTATCAGAGAAGGAAAGAAAAGAGAAACTGCCTTAATGATCTTACGCTTTTAATTCAATTTTCAATCCTGTATCACACAAATGTAGTAAAAAATTAAAAAGATATTTCAGTTATAAATATGATACAAAAAGGTAAAAGTTTGGAATGCAATTATGGTATAATTTTTAAAAATCCAGGAACTGTAGTTCACAGAGGTAACACTTAAAAAGATAAAACAATACATATTTTATAAAGCATTCAATGTCATGCAACTTAGGAAATTAGGAATAAAACTTGTTGAACTAAAGAAAGGAGTGTTATTGAAAACTTAAAGCAAATATGATATAAATATTGAAATAATCTCATCAATTAATCACCCTCTGTTTAACATGCCTTGAACTGTCTTAGCATCTGCAGAACAAGAAGAAAAAGAAATGGGAGGGATAAGGATTGGAACAGAAGCAACACAATTTTTATCTTCTAGCCTTATGATTATCTTTGTAGAATACCAAGGAAGGACTCAGAAGTAAAACTTCATTAGTGTTACTACTTACAACATCAACGTGAGAAAAATTATTAAACTTCCTTAAGATCAACAATAGCAACTAAAAGGATTAAGAGATGTGATTGAAATATTTCTGTTATAACAAGTAACGAGACACATTTGGTATTCACAGACATTTAAGAAATGGTGTGTAAAAACTATGCAGACCACTGGAGATTTTAAATGAAGACACAAATAAAGGTGAGGTAAGACTGAGAAGATGTTGAAACCAAAATGACAATTTTTCAAATGCATGCTCAAAATTATGACTTCAAATATGCCCCCGAACCACTTTTAAATATAATGCAAATTAAAGTACATGGGGGATGAAGGGTAGAATAGAAGTGTGGATTAGACAAAGAGGAATGAAGGGATGGGAGGAGGAATGAGGCAAGAAAGGGAGTGCAATGAACTGACATAACTTTTCTACGCACACAAATGAAGACACCACAGTGAATCCCACCATCATGTACCTCCACAAGGCTGCGATCCCAGTGAGAAAAGATATATACCATGCTTGTAGAATTATGCCAAAATGGGCTCTACTTTCAAGCATAACTAAAAAGAATCAATAAATTATTTTTAAAAACTTGAAGTGAACTAAATAAAAAATCATTCTATAAAAAACCAAGAGAATTACAAAAATGAGAGGTATTAAATCATCCAAATATCAAGACCTTTTATAAAACTATCCTAATTAACAGAGTGCAGTATCAGTACTTTAAAAGGAAGCCATTGTATCAGTGGATGATGGTTAAAGCCCTTTAAAAGGAAGCCATTGTATCAGTGGATGATGGTTAAAGCCCAGGGGAGACTAAAGGATAAATGAGCACTTAGTGTATGACACTATTGGACATTAGTGACCAGTGATTTGCAATCTACTTCTAAAGTAGAATTGGATTAGTGACCAGTGATTTGCAATCTACTTCTAAAGCAGATTGGACTTATTTTTTAAGTTGATTTTCCACAATTGAGTGAAACATTAGATTATAAACTGTATTTTCAGTGAATATTTGAGGTAAAAAAGAATTAAAAACAAAGAATATAGCAATATAGTCCTATACCATTAACTGTAATTGACAAAGAAAAAAAGCCCATCAGTAAAATAAACATTATCAACTAGCAAAAGACTAGCTCTTGAGTAGTTACAGAGGGGTGGCTAATCAACAATATGACAAGTATTTCTCTTTTGTGAGGAGGAATTATACTTTTTTCCATTACAGCTTTTTAGATCAGATATTACTGGTTCTGAAAGCAAATTTAATTCTCATTGCAATTCATGACTCAGATATCTATCTAATGGAAAGCAGCGAATTGGCTGCCAATTAAATTGATGCTATTTCAATCTGCATGCATGTTCCTGAAATAATCCTAAAAGGCTTCAATTCAACTTGCTGACAAAAGAACCTGATCCATAATGTTGGGTTTTTTTCCCCTTTTTATCCACCCTAAATTGTGTTCCCTAATCCTGAGTAGATTTTTGACTAGGGATGGATTAAGATCAATTCAGTCCCAAATTACAGAGGCTATTCATTTAATTATCTTTATGCTATCCTTATACACTTAAATGAAAGTCACTTTTCTCTAAAGTTCCAACTCAATGGAATTCTATGGGACCAGTGCAGAACAGAGAATATACTAAATATATTTTGGTACCTGTGCATGCAATTACATTGCCCCAGTCTGAAGAAACTCTCATTTTATTTTGGACGTGGTACACTTGACAGTTGTTAAAGGGAGAAACAGAATTCTGATTCAGTTTGTAATGCAGATTCATATTTCTTAAAAACTGCAAACATGATTTTTCAAAAGACAATTATTTCTCTTCAAATAAAATCTTACAGAATGAGTTTTCAGAGTGCACGTATTACTTTCAAGAAAGTAATCAATTATTTTAGGAATTAAAATGTATATCAAAAATTTAGTAGCCTAAGACTTTATAGAACACAAATCAAAATTAATTTATCTGAACAAAAATAACCCTAATAGAAAATGTGGTGAATAAACGTATGGGTAGGAGTATTTTAAGAATGACTAGGGTCCCATACTCTGCCTTCAGACACACATTGCTTTTAATTTTCACTTACTTTTTCTACATGCTATTAACTTTCCATAACTATGCTAAATTACTCAGTCACTTCTTTGGTGTTTTGTATTGCTCTTATCCATTTGCATTATTTTTATATTCCACATCCCATCTAAATCCCCTTTAAAAGAGTAACAGTGTATTTTATTTCTTTCAAAGCAACCTCACCAATGCAGAGTATCTAATTTCTTCTGCAGGAGGCGCATTTAGCCTTATACTGGAGGACTGCAATCCTGGAATGATTATGAGGGTCAAAATAACTGTGTATATATGTGCACACTATACATATATAAACATATATATATATATGTATACACACACAACTGTGTATATATATTTATATACACTTGCACATATATATATATACAAGTGTGAATGTATATGCATATATATATATACACAATTACATATTTTTAAAAGAATAGCTGCATGTGGTGTCAATCAAGTGCTAAAAGAAAGAATCTTCTCCTTATATATAAAGATTTGTCATGTGATAAAGTGATCTGCCATGTGCTTCAAGAGACAGAACTAGAAAATGTTGTCTAGGGTAGGAGGGTAAATTTTAGCTTAACTATATGAAGAACTTTCCAAAAGAACTTTCAGGCAAAGAAATAAGTGAACAAAGTACAAGAGATAGTGTTGATAAAGCAATTGATTTAGAGTGTTGAAAAATGGGGAACTTTATTTGGGATAGTGATGTAAGAGTAGGTACTGTCCTCATGGAGGTAGTCATTAATATTTTGAAGGAGAAAATGAGTAGACCCTCGCAGAATGAAAGAAAGACAAGAGGAAGTGATGGGAAGACTGGAAACTGAGATATGCAGACTATAAAATCTGGGATGTTGAGGATGTTGGTAAGATAAAAATATTAAGAGGTAAAACAAAGCAGTGACTTTGTCCCTTTATACCATATTTCACTGAACTCTTCTATGGATTGAATAGAAGCTTAACATTGCATTCTTTCTTTATTTTTCCTCTAAGAATTTTTATAAATGTATGATAACTAACACTAACAAGATCCATCAAGATTGGCTAGTGTATCTTACAGTAATAGACAACTTAAACACATTTCTGATTTCACACCATAATTAGACTGGTGGAGCAACTACTCAAACATCGATAGAAGCTGGAGCATATGGTTCTGAATGGTCTTAACTGGTAATGAAGTAACCTGGAAATGAGATGAATCAAGTCCATCCAAAGCTCATTGGCAAGTAGATATTGGAACGACCTTTTATCCCCAAGCAATAAGGGTATCTTATCCATTTCCTGCCTGGATTAGACCAGCATCTTAATGCCTATGAGTATGTCACAAGCATACTTTTTTTATTAATTACACTTATTGTGTGAATTAACTGAGTGGAGGAAGAAGCAAAATAAATAGTTGGAAGCCAAGAGATAATGAGAATGAAAATGGTAATTAGAATTAGAAAGAATGAGAATGAACAAACTTGCAATGGGGAAAGTAATGCCAGCAAAGCAAGTGAAAATTCACTTGGAAAAAATCTTTACAAAATGCCAACCAAATATTCTTAAAAAATTAGCCAAGAACCTGAGTAATTTTCTTTTTTTTTTTTTTTATTTTATTTTTTGGCGGTGCTAAGGATTGAACCCAGGGCCTTGTACTTGCAAGGCAAGCACTCTACCAACTGAGCTATATCCCCAGCCCCTGAATAATTTTTAAATTAAAAATTACAAAAGTCACAAAAGACATAAACCCACACTCCAGAATTTCCACAGGAAATAAGACTAAGAAATCATTTTTATTAAATTTGTAGATTTTAGAATATAGAACTTCTGTTTATTAAGAGAAAGGCAAAATGCTCTTTTTAAATATATGATGATAGGATGGTAATCAGGAAAACTTGTTTTAAAGTATATATATATATATATACACACATATATATATGTGTGTATATATATATATATATATATGATTAGAAGAAGTTTAACAGAGTAGCAGTTATATAGAAAGATGCTTGGATTTGCAATCAAAATATAATATTCACTATTTCTGGGTGGAAATTTTATACTCTAGAAATTTATTCACTTACTTTGATCTAGTACTTCCAATGCGAAGAATTAAAAAAATATGTAAACCAGCAAGCAATAATGATGTCCAGTTTGATGAAATGCACCATTGCTTTTTTACCAAAACTGAAGAAAACATAAAATAGATTATTCCATAGAAAATTATTCACATAAGCAATGGCTGTATTCCTGTAGCATGCTAAAAAGCAATATATTTTTAAATATAGTAATGTGAAAAGATATTTAATATATATCCTTATGTGGTAAGAGCCAATGTAAAAGGATTATTTGCATGTCTCCCACTTTTTGAAATATATTTGTAATATATAGTAATATTTGAAACATATAGTAGTATATGAACAAATAAAGAAAGAAATATACAAATTATAGAGCAGTTTTCTTTTGGCAGGTGCAATTATGAAGGAATTTCATTTTATTATTTAAGTGTTTTTAGTGTTGAAAAAGATTCTATTACACATGATCAGAAAATAATAAATATAAAATAGAAACTCATTAATTAATTTAAACCATTCTAATATATGTTTGTTACAAGATAACAGTTTAGAAAAGTCCATATACCATTTGCTACAAATTATATTTTCAAATACTTATAATGACTTCTAGAAGAACTGGTAATATGTCACTTAAGACCATTGTATAGAATAAAATGCAAATATTACTGATAAAGGCATATTTCCTGCAATTGGGGCATGAACTTTTTATTTTCTCTTAAGATTTATTTTATATAGGTCTTTTAAATGACCTCTTAAAGCCCATTCCTTCTACCTCCCTACCCAGCATGATTACATAAACAGAAAATGAACAGCCTGTATTCTTGAATCTACAATCTTAACATTAAGTGGTTGCTACTCTGAAATAGTGATACTCATCTTTTTTAGAAAGTATGATGATATTTATCATTTAATGCTATGCTTTATTTGGCATATGGAAAATTCTGTAAAGTGGAAGCAATTTCCAAATATATAAATTATTATCTATTGTGCATTTCCAAAACAGTAGATCCATTTTCAGAGTTTTAAACCTGAGAAAGAACCATTATTTGGCTTGCCCTTGATCTACGTTGCTTTGTATTAATGTGATATTCCATGGACCATTATTTTATAAATCAAATCCCAGCATACCTACAATCTAAATTATATCAGTGACATCAATCAACTACTTCTATGCTCAGTTTTTTTTAATATTTGCAATCATTTAGAGTAGCTTCCTAGCAAAAGTACCAAAAATCACAATTAAAAACAAGTAATGTATATATGCCAGAAAAGAATGTTAAAATATATTATCATTATTTTTTAATTAATTATTTATTTTAAAAAATTTTTACAGACTGCATTTTGATTCATTGTACACAAATGGGGTACATCATTTCATTTCTATGGTTGTACATGATATAGATTCATACAATTCATGTAATCATACATGTACATAGGGTAATGATGTCTGTCTCATTCCATGATTTTTCATGACCCCCCCATTTCCTTCTACATAATCTAAAGTTCCTCTATTCTTCTCTCACTCCCCACTCCCCCACCTCCATTATATATCATCATCCACTTGTCACGGAAAACATTTGGCCTTTGGTTCTTTGGGATTGACATTTCACTTGACATGATATTTTCCAATTCCATCCATTTACCTGCAAATGCCATAATATTTTTCTTCTTTATGGCTGAATAATGTTCCATTGTGTATATATACCACAATTTCTTTATCCATTCTTCTGATGAAGGGCATCTAGCTTGGTTCCACAATCTAGCTATTGTGAATTGAACTGCTATAAACATTGATGTGACTGCATTACTGTAGTATGCTAATTTTAAGTCCGTTGGGTGTAAACTGAGGAGTGGGATAACTGGGTCAAAAGGTGGGTCCATTCCAAGTGTTCTGGGGATTCTCCACACGGCTTTCCAGAGTAGCTGCACCAATTTTCAACTTTACCAGCAATGTAAAAGTGTGTCTTTGTCCCCACATCCACGCCAACATCTATTATTGTTTGTGCTCTTGATAATAGCCTTTATAATTTAAGTAAGATGAAATCTTAAGGTTGTTTTAATTTGCATTTCTCTAATTACTAGAGATGTTGAACACTTTTTCATATATTTATTAATTGCCTGTTATGTCTTCTTCTGTAAAGTGTCTGTCCAGTTTCTTGGCCCATTTATTGATTGGGTTCTTTGTAATTTTTGGTGTAAATTTTTATTATTACTACTAGAATCTAATAATTTTACTGTTTTATTATTACCATATTCTTTAATATAATAGTACTGTATTGAATGAACATCTGGATAAGCTTTTCTCAGATGATTGTTAGTGTAGTGTATAGAACTAGAACTGAATCTACAAACCTGTTTCTGGTTAGATAGAAATATAGCAAGCAAAATACTTTGCTGTCTCTAAATAACTCCAGTTTTGGCTATCTAAGTGTTGGAGTAAAGGAAAGGCAGTAGAAAGAAAGTTGTATTTGTCTGTAAATTACTCTTAATCCTTTCTGCAAGTAGAAGGATATTGAATGGATCTTCTCTTGTTCATTTATGGTCACTCTTCAGAAAGCATATCTGAACATGTGTACAAATAACCATCAGAGTTTGCACCTTGAGGAACAAAGCATGCCTATTGACCCTGGTCAGTATACCCTAAAGAGTAGGCAGCTTCCTCCACCTCCTTACAACTCCCTACTTTTACCCATTTGTGAAATCTAATGTCCACAATTTGTTGAACACCATATATGAACCCATCAAAGTTACCTCATGAAGAAAAAATCATTGTTCTTTCATGAACAATGAAAATATTAGCCCAAATCAACACTGAAGGAGATGCCAAGGAGGAAGGATAGGGTTCAGGATCAGGTGGAGACTGATCAGAGTCGTTTCTTCTGTCTCTTAAACATTTAGTGAGAAAATTAGGAAAAGATTTCAATACTAACATTAACTTTCCCTGAAATAATGAAGAAAGTCCAGCAGTCCTTACTATTTTTATGTGATGTTTGAACTAGGTTAATAAATCATCAAGAGTGTTTTCTTGAGGAGGTTGTGATGGTTTAGATATGAGATGTCCCCCATAAGCTCATGTGTGAGACAATGCAAGAATTTTTAAAGGTGGAATGGTTGGGAGTGTGAGAGTGTAACCTAGCAGGTAGATTAATCCATTGATATGGATTGACAGGGAGGTAAGTGAGGAAGGGAGGGTGTGACTGAAGGAGGTGGGTCCCTGTTGATCAGAGCTCTCTCTCTGCTTCTGGATCCACATACAGAGATGATTTCCTCCACCATACCCTTCTGCCATGTCAATCTCTCTCATCCTGGTCCTGTGGTTGGAGTTGGCCAACCACAGACTGAATCCCTGAAATTTGAACGTTTCCTCCTCTACTTTTTCTTGTCAGGTATACTGTCACAACACAAAGCTGACTAAAACCAAGGACATGGAAAGCCTCCCACATCTGAATGCACCATTGAGTCTTGCCCCTTATCTCTTCTACTCCATTAAAGACATTAGATGGAAATATTTTCACATGTTGTGTGTGAATAACTGGATAGAAAACTAAGCATGTGCAATGTTAGGCTTCCATAACTACTGGTCATCATTTCAATGTTGAATGGATGCATCTAGAAATGTTATTTAGCCGGCAAATTAATCAAAGTTCTCCAGAGAAGCAGAACCAACAGGAAGTGTTTATATATAAACAGAGAATGATTTTAGGAAACTGGTTCACATGAATATGGAATCCTAGTTAAGTCAAAAGTTAAGAGAATCTTCTTTCTTGGGCTTGCAAATGGCCATTCTCTTGTTGCCAGTCCACAAGGTCATCCCTCTATAAGTACCTCTAATACCTCTGTGTGCTGTGAACTCCTCTCTTCATAAGACATTGGTAAGACTGATTTAGAGCCCACCACAAACCCCTCTTCTAAATGTAATATCCTCTTTTATACCTTTCTTCAAATGCATATTCTGAGGTACTGGGGATTAAGACTGTAGCATATGAATATTGGTGGGGAGGCCATAAATTAGCCCATGATCATCCAGAAGTAAATTTACATTTCTCTATTTTATTCTTTATTATTGAAATATTATTTGAATAATGACTTATCTGGAGGTAATGCTGAAGCATTTAATCAAAACTTTGCATCTGCTAAGATTTTAAACCACAAGTTAGAAAATAAATACATAAACTATCAAACCAAAATCTTAGAAAGCAAAAGTACATACAGTCTCATAAAGCTGGAAGAACATTAGTTAGGGGAGTTTCAGGGTTGGCTTAATCCAAGGACTCTGGCTTCAATTTTCAGCTCTGTCATATGGTGCCCTGCTCTGTCTAGTCTTTGTGTTAGGGCTGGTTCCTAGGATAGCTTAGCCAAGACTCATAATTTTACTTGGTAATGTCCAAAAGAAAAACAGCTGTACTTTTTTTTACTTTGCCTTACGCATGAGAAATACATTCTGGAAGCCTTCGGGAAATGTGTTTTGTTATTTTGTTCAATTTAGATCATAATTCCTTCCTAAAGCAAGCTCCATGTTAATCAATAACCTTAGTTATACCCCTGTATGATGCAGTAGGAAAAGAAATGAAGAAATGAGATGTTGTGATTAACTTTTTTTTTATTGCTACTTGAGATTACACCAGAGTATCATTGCCACTGAGTTCTACCTTCAACCCTTTTTATTTGCCACTGAGCTTCACCCTCAGCCCTTTTAATTCTTTTTGTTTTGAGAAAGGGTCTTACCAACTGTGATAAGATCCAATCCTAGTTAATCTCCCAAATTTTGGGAAACATAGTAGTGGGGAGGTGCTTTACTTACCTTTTTTGCTATGGTGACCAAAAAGACCTGACGAGAAGAATTAAAGGAGTAAAAGATTTTGGGGGGTCTCATAGTGGGTCTCAGTCCATAGATACCTGAACTGATTCCCCAGGGCCTGAGACGAGTGAGGCAGAACATCATGGTAGAAGTGTGTGGTAGAGGAATGCAGCTCAGGACATGATGACAGGAAGCAACAAGGACAAAATATAAACCCCAAAGACATGCCCCAGGATCCACCTCCTGCAGATGGACCCTGTCAATAGTTACCGCCCAGTTATTTACTGCACTAAGGTTATCATAACCCAAACATTTCACCTCTAAACCTTCTTGAATTGTCTTACACATTAGCTTTTGGGGATAACATATCTAAACTGTAACTGGAGGTGTAAGAGATTTGCAGATGTAATACCATAATGACCTCTATAATTGCCTGTGAAAAAGAAATGTGACTTTCAGTTTAAATTTCAGCACAAATAAACTTAAATAAAGAAAATGTTGCACAGAGAGAATAGTAAACAACTTTCTGCAAATGTTTGCTATTTCTGGAGAGGTTGAAGAGACTGGCATTGAAGGGCTAATATTTGTTTTGCCTTCTGTATTAGATTATGGTCCAGGGACTATAATTTCTTTAAAACTCAAGAAAATAATTTGGGATAATATTGGTTTCCCGTATAGAGAGTGTTTATTGGTTATAGTTTTGTATTTTAACTGAGAGCCATGGTAGTTTAATTTCATCTCCAGTGTCTTGAAAAGATCTAAAAAGTTCGTCTTCCTGCTACCATTATGAAACAAGAAGTATTGACTCCATTTCTGACAACAATTGTATTAGCTTTATTTTCATTTTACGGGTTCTCACGTTTGATAAAAATATGACAGTTTCCCAAGAACACTGAAAATTGCTTGGGAACAATACTCGGGTCTTCCTTTATTGTACTAGGACTGTTCATTATTTCATAAATGCTTTGAACGGAAAGTTACAGCCCTTAATTTTGCATTCAGATAAGTCTCCCATTAGTGCTATACCCTAACATTGATATTCTTATTGTGGAATTGATTGTATTTTGAAAAGGATGTAAGCAATGTGACAGTTTATGGAATATGGTGAGAAGGAAATATTTTTCTCAAAAAAATTGTTTAAATCATGTTTGTCTTGCACTGCTGATAGAGTATGTACAGAATGTGAATGCTTAGGGTCATCAGGGTTTCTGACCTCAGGGAGGAAACATCAAACAGTATTCCATGATTTAACATGAATTCAAGGAGTCTTTATATTCTCTAGATATCCATAGACTGGTAAAACAATTGTATTAAATTCATAATCATTACATAAGTAAATGAGATCTAATTTAACAATTATGCTAATGAGGTATGCAGTAGGGAAAATGAACTTTTCTTAGACTCCTTCTGTTTATACATAAACAGAATTTTTGACCCAAAAAAGAATGTTCTTAAACATGGGCAACTTGAGGGCATCCTGTGGGAGAACCTCCGAGAACTACAGACATTTCAGAATCATTCCACTGGAGAGTGAAGATGTGGGATATCCATTCAAGAATTTCTATTCCTATTAAGATAAGAGTTGTCTGTGGTGCATTAAATTTTTCTGATCTTGTGCCATGCTATTCACAGTACATCTAACTCCCTGCAAGCTCAGCACATGCTAAAGCCAAGTGTGAAGTTGCCTATATACAATAGTACTATTTGCAGGTGAACTCCAGGATAAGATAAGAGGGAGTGGATAGAAAGCTCACATTTACTACTATTGTAAGCTTGGCTAAGGTAGAGAAAAAAAGAAAGAAAGAAATTTAAAAAACAATTCCACAAACATGGTGGTTTTTTTTTTTTTTTTTTTTTTTTTTGTTAGTTTGTTTGTTTTAACATACCTAAAATAGTCTGGAAATAGAGAGACTCTGATTTGTACAGTCAATGGAAGACCCAGACCAAATTCAGTTAGAGAATGTGATAATTCTTTTTCCAAATGTCTCAGAAAAAGTCTCATTGACTTAAGTTGTGCATACACCCATCCCTTATACAATCCCTGAGGGAGAACAACTTTGACTTTGTATCTACACAGGAAGACAGAGCTACAGAGTTTATGATCAAAGAAATGAAGAGTGGGTTTTTCCCAGTGGGAAACTGAGGGGCAACAATAATAGATTCCTTGTTATGGATTTACAGTTCACAGCAGGCAGTGGAGGAAGCAAGGGAAGCCCTTGTGAGGCTAAAGGAAACAAAATTAATGTTTTCATAATATCTGTATCATTTTGACCAAAATTTCAGTTGTTTCCTTGAGCAAGAGAAGGGGATAGAGAGGGAAAGAGAAGGCCATAAGAGAACATTTTCTTCCCTACATTGCCAAAGCTTCCCTTTTTCTTATTCTTCAGATTTCGTCTTTCTGGTGACTTCTGGCAGCTTTTGTCCTACTATTAGGATTTATATATCATTTGTTTGAATAATAAATACACAATTCTGTGCATTTCCATATCTGTTTGAAAACCCTCTTGACTAATAACTTATATTTGAAGTTATTAGCATAATGGGATCATTACACACACTTATCAGGATTTCATTTCTGCAGGACATTCTGTGTCTAGCTTTCCAGCACTTTTTAAAAAGGAATAAAAGGGAACATCACACGCAATTATTTTTAAAATACTTCAAAGTACAGTTATAACAATGATAATTTTTATTCTTTCATAAATTTTATTATATCATTTTTGTCTATTTCAAGTGTCACTCCAAGGCACAATCCCATTCCTCACAGCTTCCTCTAATCATATTCTCCCCTGGGAGCACTCAGACATTTTTTTAATATTCTCCAGGATTCAGTCAGGGGCAGTTTTCTTCCTTCAACCTTCATCCATTTGAAAGCTATCAGTGTCACCAAAATAGTACTCAATCTTTAATCCAATTTTCTGTGTCAGATAATTCTTTAAGATTTTACAGTTGGTTGCTTTAATTTCCTTGACTCTTTGAAAGATAGATTCCGTTCTACAATGGTTACATATGTCTTCCGTTAATGTCCTCAGTCACAGTGTCTTCTACAGGATGCTTCTGGAGTTAAGGGACTTCTGAGATCCCCATCTTATCCTTAGAGTTATATAGTAAACCAAGAGAAGCTTCTAGCAGCCTCCTCATTTAGGTGTCATAGCACCAACATTGAAAGAAAACTACAAATCCAAACAAATAAACACTTCTTATGGTTATAACTCTAGCACTGAATCTGTGGCTAGTATCTATCAATTACCTGCATTGGAGTGTAATTACCACAAGTGATCAGAGAATATGAATCAAGTGATCAGAGAATATGAATCAAGTTTGATAGGTCATGATCTCTTATGGAACTCTTTCCAGAGTTAATATGATAAAACTATTTGTCTGCCTAGTTACTAGCAATAGCTATAAGTAGATAACTTTCAAGATACTCTTTTAAATATTCTCATCTTCTGATTTACAATTATTTATTTTTCGGCATCAGTTTAAATTTCTTGTTCCTAACTATAGCTATTAAGATTAATAATTTGTCTTCACATTATAATTTTATATATATTTACCTGTTGTCTTCCTTTTTTGATGAACAAAAATTGAGAAGGAAATTTACAGGGGAACTTTCTGAAAAGAAAAAAAAAATAATGAGTTGCAGAGATAAAATCAATAGCAACCTCTGGATTTACTTCAAGTAAACAGCATCAAAATGATGTAAGATGAAAATTCCATAAACCTATTGGCCAATGGCATTATTCTTTCCTGAAAGATTTTTAAACTGCTCTATTACTACCTTCCTTGGATTTCCCAAAAATTGCTTCCTGTATCACCTACTTTGGATGATCCATTGAATATAAACTTTCCATTTCATTATTTGGTCTGCTTAATTTTAGCATTAATTTAAATTATTGGGGAAAATGTTGGAAATATCTTTAATGAAATTCAGCACACAAAAAGAACATAAATGGAGGGCTGGGGAGAAAGCTCAGTTGGTAGAGTGCTTACTTTGCAAGCACAAGGCCCTGACTTCAATCCCCAGCAAAGCAGAGGAACAGATGTATTCAAATTAATTTATAAAATACATTCTAAGTTCATATCGCACAGAGAGATTAGAGTAAAACAAATCAGTTAAAAATTTAGGAGTAATAAAATACTACCAGTCATTTGTGGAGATATGAAAAAACATTTAAAATCTAGTAAGAAACTGCTAAAGCATTGTTAAATCAGACCTTGTCTCCTTTACCAAGTACTTTCCCCAAGTGCTTTTTATTTTGTCTATAATTTGACCTCATCACCAGTTTCATTTAGTATTTTCTTACAAGAGACAACTAAATAAAGCAAAGTTGGAACCCTGCATTTAACTCCTTTCTAGATAGCTAAATTATATTTGTAACCTGATATATTTCTTGCTTTTTTTTTTTTTTTTTTTTTTTTTTTTTTTAATATTGTACCGGGTTAGATGAGAATGCCTGCTTTGGTTAAAGATTGAAGGAAAAGGATGTATTTCAAAATTCAAATCAGAATTTAGCCATGGAAGTCCTAAAAGTGTCAGACAATCAGAATACCAGGGACAAGTGAAATGATCATTGTTATGATGGGTTTTGGATGGAAATCAGGTTTTGGTAAAACAAAGAGGTCACAGAAGGCTGCTGCAGATGGTCAAGACTGAGAAGATCATTAAATGATGAAAGTTAGTGAAGAAGAAAAGAGATTATGATATATGAGAGGAAGTGGACATTTGTCTGAAAATTAATCAATATATCCATAAAATAATTAAGCCAACTACAAATTGTACTTTTCCTTTAATACTTAAGATGGAGTTTTTTCTTTAAGAAATGTTTTTCTTTCAAATTATTTAAGGAATGTCTTTAATTAATTATTCAAACAGAAAAAAATGGGACCAATCAAATCCTATTTTAATAAATGAACTATATGTCATTAGCTGAAAGATGATGAACACACCAACTCAAAATAAACACCCTCACACATTATATATATATATATATTATATATATCATGATATATACAAATTTATGTAAATGTATATGTATATGCATGCACACATGCACACTATATATCTGATCATATTTTTAAAACTATACTATGAGGAACATGGTCTTAGATCCTACTATATAGGACCATTAGATTTTATATATATATAATGAAAACAGGTAAAAATTAGACTTTCTGGGAATTGTAATATTTGGGATTACTGCATGTGATTTATATAGATGGGGAGGATGAAAAATAAACACAAATGTATAAATTATAGCACTAGCGTTTCATGTGAATTCTTCTCTAAGCACTTAGTGAAAGCCTTAGCTTAAATGGCTAATGAAGTGCCAGCAATTTTACGTTGTACTTTTCTTGCATTGTTGTAGCTTTCTCTGAAACCTGCTGATTTGCTTTCACAAATCCTATTAACTTTCTAGTATCAGATTTTAGATTTTAATTGTAGAGAGATTTTAGTTCTTATGGTCGCAATTGCTCAAGGACCCAGAAACTTTCTGTAGCAGGTTGAGCTCTACAACAGCATAGCCACTGGTCATGCTCTGTCTTTTCCTATTACTTTCACCCAGGCAGCATGAGAACTTCCATTAAAGATGCTTTACTGGAATGCAAACCTGCTCTGAGTACTTCTTAGATCTATTACACAGGCCTGGACTTTGTGAACCACCAATCCTTTAGAGCTGATAAGGAATGTTTCCCTCCATGCAAATGCCCATCCTCTCTAGTGCTTTGTGCCATAGGGACTTCCACCATCAAAACTTGTCTCAACAATTGAATTAAAAACTAAAGCCCTTGGGGAGAAATCTAAGTCTCCAATTCTTTAATTATGGTGTAACCACTGCTCATAATTTTCCATTAGCTTTGTGACCAAGTTGATCACACCATGAACAATTTCAAGACTTTCTAACCTCTGGAGTCTTTTAATTACAGGATGTTAAAAGAATTTGCATTCATTCTTTGGCCCTCAGTCCTCAAGAAAAACTTATATTATGTTCAGCATTCCCTGGTTATAAAAATAATAAAGTGGATGAGACATGTTATTTTAAAAGCTACAATATTTAAAGTTGCTATTTAGAGGCATCAAATTCTGTTTTCTAAAATAACCATCTATGTGCAAAAACTTTTATTAAGGAAAATTTTTCATTTTCTGATGATGGTGGATAAATAAATTGCCACTGTGGCTATTTTTGCTTCCTTAAACACATAATATTTTGTGTCTGTTAGACTGAAGATAAGAACACCCATAGTGAAAACCTGAGAATATGTAATTAATTCATTGATATCAACTATTATAGTCTGCATCACACAATTTACATAATATTCATGTAGATTATAATTTCCTTGCTAATGGAAGTAACACAATATCGCATGTATTTGTGAAATTTGTTAAATTAGCTATTAAAAACTAATAGGGTTAAAGAAGATCATAATGGATAACTAACACATGGGAATTTAGATTTTGTTTAGATGTCCAACTGCTACTCAGGACCAAGAAAACTGAGTAATGTATGTTATAAAAACTGTCAGCAGGGATGACAATAAAAATTAAAATAGAGCAGCAATGACATGAACTTCACTATATGAATCAAGTAATAGCAGCAATTAACACACAATGCAGTTAAATGTACTGTAATTGATCATTCAAAAATTAAAAATAAAATTAATTAACAATCTAATTAAAAATTATTGAATGCCCTCAGTTATTTTGTTTAAATAAGATCATCATTTTAATTCCCAGTTTAGAATTTAGACTAATTATTCAATTATATTTTCAGTGAAACATCGACCTTATAAAACCCTTTTTCAGGCATTTAAATGTAGACTATTAAATATTCTTAATGAGCACACAGTCCATCTGCTATTCTTTTGATCATTTTAGGATATCTCTCCTCTTCTATTCTGAAATTAAATTACTCCCCCTTTTACAGGTGGATCAGAGATAGCAGCTTTTTAATAAAATAAGGTCAACTTGTAATTCTGTGATCTTTTTATTATATTCCTTTCAAATACTAGAGCTTTTGACTGCTGCCATTTCCTTATACCTAAACTAAGATTTCTTTGTTCTGCTGTGTCTAGATATTTTTAAATTGTTCTTGTTCATGTGATCATGAAATTAGACTTTGTACTACAGAATAATTACATTTTATGACTAATTATCTTCAGCTTATCTGAAAAAGAATGACAGTTTATTTTCAATTTACTAATTGAAAATACAGTGTAGAAGAGAATATTCTAAAGACTTTCATGCTAGTACACACACACATACACACAAATTGACAAAGGATGGTTGAAAACTTTTTGATGGAATAAAAACCACTTAAAATGTAAATTGAAGCACAATTAAATTTCCTGAGCAAATTTAAAATAGTGTCATGTTTTCAAACTATCTGTGTGGTTTTACTTGAGTGTGCAAAAGAATTATGAAATAATTTAACTCCTCTCTATTACATCTGTAAAATATAATGACTAAAGATAATTTCATTATATATAAAGAGGAACCTATTATACTGCATAGTCTACAGGGGTTCACTCATGTTATATCTTTAATAATTGGTGTGATTTGTTTCTACATTGACTCTTCATTCACTCATTCATTCATTCATTCATTCATTCATTCAAAGGATTATTTTGCTTTGTCCCAACTCAGCATCTCTATTTTCAAAAATATTAGTAAATCATGTAGATTTTTCTGTACAATTCAGAAGGAAATGGTGATGAATTTTGCATCAGATCATCAAGAGAAAATGACTCTCTACCCTCAAAATTATTTTGTTCCTTGCAGGGAAGAGAGAACAAGAGAAAGATAGAGAAAGAAGAAAGGAAATGCGGAGAAAAGAAAGGAAGAGAGAGACAGAGGCAGGAAGAGGGAAAGAAAGACTTAATTGTATTTCTGATATTTCTATCTTCACTAGAAATATTAAATTTCAAAAATGTGCAGGTACATTCTGATTTAATTCAATCTTAGACACTTTATAAAAAATTTTAACAGTTTATTTGAGCAAAGAACAATTTCATGAATTGATCACATTCAAAACACAAAGAGTGTCAAGAGCTGTGCGCAGTGAACATGAGCATAGTCTGAACTTGGAAGCAAAGTAGAAATGTCACCTAATTACTCACAGTTAGGCATCCTTTACGGAGACACGGCTTGATCACTGCCTATGATTGGCTGAAAATTGTCTACAGGTTACTAAAATATGAACCATTAAATTAGTTTTCAGTTTCTACAGTACTAAGTTGCTAACGTAGGAACTCAAAGAACGAAGACAACCACAAGCTGATGGTCTCCTGCTTATTTATTTTAATACACATATTCTTTAAAGTACTTATGAGTCTACAAATTTTATTCACATTTTCTGTAGATATTTAAGCCCATTTTCTGCTGCTTTTCATCATTTCGTTTGTATGAGGGAGCACAAGGTATTATCTATTAGAGAAACTCCTATTTTGTCTTCAAATACAAATGAGATTGGGCACTATTAGGGGAACAATAAAAAGGAGGGAAAATTTCAGTGAAAGCTCATGACCGTTTTTCAGAAATAAAAAGGCAGATTGAACAATGACATTTTGGTCAATGGCAGAAGGTATACACGGTCACTGGAATTATAATGGAGTAGAAAAGGTCCTGTTGTCTAATCCTTTACTGAACCTTTTCTATGTTTAGATACCCAAATATGCACCATTGTGTTACAATCACCCATAGTATTCAGTAAAATATATGCCATACAGGTCTGTAGCCTAGGAGTCATTGGTGGTATAATATATAGCATAGGTATAGAGGGGGCTACACTATTTAGGCTTATGTAAGAACATTCTGTGACATTCATGTAATGAGAAAATTTCTGAATGTGCATCTCAGTCATCAAGCAACAAATATGTGTGTATATATAATATGTATTATATATACACACATATATGCACACATAAAATCTATCTCAAATATCTAACGTGTAGACCTGTGATACCTATATTAATTCTTATCTTTAATCTCCATGAAAACATAGGAGGAGGTGTATTCTATTATTATGCATGTGTAATACATGAATTAATAAAGGATAATGTCCAACTTTGCCTGACTGGTGAGGTGGAACTGTGACTAGAACCCAGGAGATCATACTCTCGTGACCACTCTGATGTAGCTCAGATGTCTTGTGAGATGTAGTGTCTGGCCTATCATGGTCCTGGACAAGTATTTGAAGTCTTGGAATACAATTTAGGTTACAAAGACTTTTAAATGGTCTCTCCTCTCTGTCTGCCTCTGGCAATTAACATTTGTCTTATGAAAATTGACACTTTGATATATACGATTGCTTACTTTCATCTGTCAAACAAATTTCAATCCTTGATTATGCTTCTCATTTACTCAGCAAAGCCCTTTCTCAAGGGGAGTACAAAGAAACTTTACTTTAAGCCCTGTAAGGATTATCATGAATTCCAAGTAGAGAGTAACAAGTCACTGTGGTTTTGTGGTATATTTAATTGTTTAATTCCTGCTTTTGCAGAAATCACTTATTTCTTTTGTTTCAACATGATTTCTTTTAAGTCCTGAGCAGGTGATATATGACTAATTTCCTCAGATTAACTGAAGTTCAAATAGAGAGTTAAATAAGCAAATCGTTGATGCTGGCATTTCACAATTAAGGTCTTCCTGCAGTCAATGAACCTTCACAAGCCAACATGGATATTATTACATCACGGCACAAAAGAAAAAGAATGCACGTATGTGGCAGTGTAGCTAGAACCATGGGTGAATCATTTTCTATTCTGGAAGCCATACAGAACAATCAAACAATTAGGGAGACAATACAGTTTCTCTCGTTTTTCAAGGGCCTCTGAGGACCAAATCAACTCCAATTCTCTCACTTCCTACATGGTGTATTTTATTAACTAGAAAGAATAGAGTTTACTAAATGGCACTTTTATTGCTCCCTTTGCCTAGGAAGAGAGCAGTGGGATCTTTAGCTTCTTTATTACAAAAGCAGTCAGATATTTTATACAGTAATAAAAGCACCAGCTGCCATTTGAGACAGCTAAAGGTAGGCGATGAGGACTGTGAGTATAGCATTAAATGTATTTTCTAAGAAAAGTGTTCATTAAAACACAGGTTTTTCCCTAACCCCAAACACCACTGGGACTATAAATAGCTGTAGACAAGCTCCCTTAAACCAGTTAGAGAAAAACCCAGTCAGCTAGTAGCTTTGAACACACCCTCTGTTAATGCACAGAATAGAGGAATATAGACTAAATGAAGAATGCATGGGGACAGTGGCTGAATTTCCTTCAAGAGTCATGCATTCTTTTGTCACTGATCCCAGTCCTGCTCTATTCCCAACATGTGTATGTTACGTTTCCAACATATGTTATCAAAGAAGTTCAGAGAATGCACTGCCTACAAGTCATTAATTTCTTGTCCTGGAAAACAGGCTGCCTTAAAATGAAGTTTCTAAAATACCAAAATATAAACTGTTTCTTTCAAGAAAACTTTGCAAGTTACTTAAAAATTCTGTTTATCCATAAACCCTTACTAGCAACTACCATCCATGTCAGAGCATGACATCCAGGGAAATGGAAACACTCTCAATATCTTCTACTAGTCAATATTATAATTGAAAGATGAGATTTGTGTTTGTGAAATGATACTTAAAGCCAGACAAATTGCTTAGTGGTAGCTCTTGACACAGATAAAACCTATCCTAAGAGTTCACAGGTAAATTGACAAGGATGTAAGGGATTCCATTTTTCAAGGAAGAAATAAGATTTGAGGTGGTCCTTGTAAAATGGGGACTACAATTTACAAAATCATTAACTAAATTATGGCAATTTTTATTAATAAGGGAATTGCAAACCAGGTTTCACACCTAACAGGAACTCAAATGTTCATTGAAAAATGCAACAAAAAGACATTTTAATCAGTACACAAAATACACGAGATATGTACTTTTATTACCTCTAGTCTGTAGATAAGACATAGAAGGCTTAGAGAGTTTCTTTGACCTTGACAAGGTCGCCAATGCAAGAAATGAGTTGTTAAGTCTCTGAAGCAGAACTTTCTGATTTCAAACCCTTACACAGAATTAAGTGTGGCCTCAAAAGAAAAACTTAAGGATTGATCTAGAGACTGACACTTATGGAGGAAGAGAGTGATTGGGACCAGATTTGGAAGGTTTCAACATTTGGAAATGATGGCTTCAAAGGATTAAGGTTTAATAATGCATAACAAATAGCCAGTGAATTTGTAAGAGAATGAAAATGTGTCCCAAAAGCCTATATAGCCTTTTATTTTTCATTTAAATATGTTGTTTCTTTCAAATGCAAAAAAAAAATTAGAAATACTGTGTTGCATCTTGTTTTAATAATCCTTGAGGTAGGCATTATACTGAACATAGGAAAAATTAGAGATAAGCTCAGACCTATTATTCTGTGATAAACCGATTTTAGGGAGATTTTATTTTTTAAATCCTGTCGTTTCTGAAATCTGGAACTTTCTATATATGATAAAATTATTTCTTGCATTTTTTCCCACTAAAACCACCTGTTAGAAAAATAGATAGGATACCCTACTAATCTAAGGCATCTTTATTAGAATTAGGAAATAATTCTAATAATATTTTATTTTAAATAATGAAACATCTAGAATAAGAGTATTCGAGGATCATTGTAAGAATACAAGAAAAAATTTAAAAAATTAAATCTTAGAGAACAAAGAAAGTGTCAGAATGAGAGAGATAAACTTATGTAGCACTTTAAAGAAAACATGAAGCCGTCCTAGTGTAACTGAGTGACACAAGAGATACATGCTCCTTTAATTGTGAACTAAGGACTGAGTAAGTAATATAAGGGGAAAAGAAAGAAGTGCAAGCTTTGTTATTGACATGTCATTTCAGGTGATAATAAAGATAGAAGAGCAGCTATTCACTTTCATCAAGTTATTTAAACTCTAACTCTCCAATCCCTAAGCTGGAAAATTGATACTCATTTAGAGCCAGAAAGGGGTTGCTTGTCTTTCCATGCTGTTCTTCTGTCCAGCAGGTATTGATCTCTGTCCCCTTGATCCCTCACTGTTGTGATTTGATTGACCACTGCTCCTCTATTCTCCTCTAATCTATTTTTTAGTGATATTATTGTTATTGTTAAGGACCCGCTTGCCATTTGAATGTAGTTTTTCTTTTTTAAATTACTATCCATATTATGAGGCACTCTTTTTTTAATTCCTTAATTTTATTTATTTATTTATTTTATTTATTTTATATTTTTAATTTTATTTGTTCTAATTAGTTGTACATGACAGTAGAATGCATTAATACATTTTGATAGATTGTACAAAAATGGAAGGTAATCTCTCATTTTGCTGATTATACATATTGTAGGATCACATAAATCATGCAGTGATATTTGTACATAAGGTAATAATGTCTGTTTCACTCTACTATCCTTCCTGCACCATACCCCTTCCCTTCCCTTAATTCCCCTTTACCGAATATAAAGTAACTCTATTCTTCCCTAGCTCCTCCCCTTACTGTGAATTAGCATCCATTATGTGGTGCTGAGAATCGCCAATCCAGTGCCTCACAGGTAATGTTATTTATTCCACTTCTCTACTGCAATCTCTGAGAGCAAATGTTAATTCCTTATACTAATTGACAATTTTAGCTTATGAACTGGAGTCTTTCTCTACAGGAGCTTTTACCCCATTTTGTGTTGCACCAAGATTCTGGACATTCTTATTTCCAGAAATTACTACCTGCCACCTCATCAGTCAAACCCTTGAAGGACTATATCTTCTTTGAAAATGATGACTTTGGAAGTTAAAAATATAACCAGTGTATTTTTTGACACTAAATATCCACACATATGCCTCAGGATCACTATTCCATTCACTCTGTTTTCTTTGACATCTGCCCCTAGTATGTCTCTGTTTCCCTATCATTAATTGTGCCTCTCATAATTTTTAACCCCATTCATTTTAGGCTTTATGATAGCATATCACTGATATCTTCCCTATATCCTGCAATGCCTTATCTGATTGTTTCTCTGAAGTCCTGTTTAGGGAAAACTCCTTGTTTAGTGAACTCTGGAATCTGACTCCTGTCATGCCTCAGCACAGGTTGCTGAGTACTCTTGGAAAAAGTGGACAATCTGACATCACATTAATTCACAACCAGAAATATCGATTGGTTTTATTAACAATGCCCCGCAATCCCATGAGCCCCCTCATTGCTCCCTTCCCCATGATTCTATTATGACTCTTCTCTAAACACTTCCCACCATGGTCTCCCTCTGTGCTTCACTAACTCTAGATGTCGTTTTCTTACAGAAAAAGAAGTATTGTTGGCATACAAAGTTATTAAACTTCCTACTACCAAATGCAGCGCCCTTCCTTCTTTCCCTGTTTCCTTTCTTCCCCTCATCCTCCCCTTCTAACAGTTGAAGTCTCTCTTTTCTTATGTAAGATAATTCATCCTGATTAACTCTGAATCACTTATAGTACATTTCAGGAGGTAAAAAGAGGTCAATTCTCCTTGAAAATCAACCAAACTTCCAACTAATCAGTGCACCAGGAAGAGAACAAAAGCAAAACAAACAGGTATATCTCCTCTCTCCCTTGCCACTGAAATTTTACACTTCTTTACATCTTACTGACTCTTAAAAAAACTCTAATTTTTTTCTCCCAAAATTTCACAGAAACTACACTTGCCACTGCACTTAATGTGTAGTGTTTTCTGTGTAATGGGTAATTTACTTTTTCATTGGCTTAATCTCCTGACATGTGTGCACTAGCAGACACCTCCACCTAGAAGAAAATTTTGTCCTTTGGGTTTTCATGAAAACATATATACTTGCTTAAATCCTGTTGTTTTTTGCCCATTTATACTTCTTCTTCTGCCAAGTTCTCAAATATAAATGATTCAAAACAAGGTCTGTGTTTTTGACTGTCTTCTATACTCTGCTTTACACTTTGTTTAGAGGATTTTATCTAATCCCTTGTCATTACTAAAGATAGATTTATATATTTCAGTGCATTCTCTATCATGAGAACAGACTTCTATATAATTGGTATCTAAAAATTCAGTTAAAATTCAGCTCTCATAAGTAACTCAAGACATATGGAACAAGTTCATCACCCTCATCTCTTCCTCACGTACCAAAGCCCAAAATCTAATTCTTGCCCAGATTTTCACATGTAATTTATATTGTCAATATGAAACTATTCTTTCCAATCAAAACCTTGAGTACCATGCTTTATTCTTCCTTTTCTACAAATTCCTGCATGACATAAATAAAACTAATTCTTTGCTTTAGAGTCCTATCCACCCAATTCTTTACTTTCAACACAATTTCATCTTTTTTTGTTTTGCAGATTATTTCACAGACTCTAAACTTGTCTCCCACCATCCACTCTTACTTTCACCTACTCCATCTCCACAGTGTAACCAAAGTCAATTTTTTAAGGTCATGTCCAAAATCTTCCTAAGTATCTTGAATTTATGACAATATCAGAAAAGATCTCCCCCATGATTTTCTTCCCTAAACTCCTGGGTCTAGATCTTAGGCACTCGTTTCCTGGAGTTCTGGACTCCAAGCACCATGGACTTCTTTCACGCTTTTCTCCAGGCCTAAAGACATTGCCTAATGTCTTCACTGTTCTGCTCAAACCCTATTTGCCTCCTCTTCTTTTTATGCATCTTTACCCAATTTACCTTATTCTCACTTAAGCTTCATGTCTTAGTTAAATACTACTTCCTTCAGGAATATTATGATATTATAATATTTATTATAATATATAATATAAACTATCATAATAATATATTATATACTATATTAAAATATAATAAAATAAAAATATAAATAAAATATAATACATTAAAATATAATATATATTATATATAACATATTCATACTTATAATATTTATTATAATATAGCACATATAATATGATCATATTATATTTATGATCATATTATAATATGTATTGTAATATAATATGTTATAATATAATATATATTATGGAATATATCATTATGATACATATATAATATAGTAATATATCATGTTATATATGTATTAGAATATAATACATTATTATAATACATATTATAATATAATTATAAATGTAATGCTTCCACAGTATATAACCTAAAGTTTTTTACCTACATTTATATTTACCTTCTCCATAATTGCTATGCAATTACTAAGGATAAAAAAGGGGTAAATAAGTATTTTTCACATGTTTGATAACTACTCTAAGTCAAGCGAAAAGCAGCTAAAAAGCAATCAAACCTAACATTCCTAATTTTGAAGGATGTTTCAGTTTCTTATAAATATAAAATGATTTATTAATCACCTTTCCTATTTTGATTTTTTCATGCTTTACTCTTTGAGATGACTTGTTTTTTCAGCATGTTACTCTTTTCTTTATTGTACCTAGATATAGGTTTGTTTAGATGGATCCCTAGTAATCAACATATCTTTGGCAGGCAAACTGATAAAACTCACATAATCATAAAAGAGCTTGAGATAAATGGTGCTGAGTTGCATATATGGCAAATATGTTTTAAGGAAAGTTTCAGTCATTCTCTCTATTTCAGTAAGTTTTATGGTCCTATCCTATCTCCTTTGGAGAAACATGTAATTCCATGAAATTTCTATATCCAAGGTAATTATACATATAGCACTCTCTGCTCAAAACTCTCATTGTCTTTTAATTGGTCCAGATCTTCAAATCTCTGTATGCTCATTCAAAATTCCAAAGTACTTGTTGTTCTAAGAAACTCTTTACTGGTATTATCCATTCATTTTAAAAAACAAAACAACTAAGCTACTAACTTACATTCGACTTCTAATCTATCTATTGTTTTTCTACTGTTCTAACTACTCTATTCCTTTCTACTGAGATTTTAGTGGCTACAGTAAATGTCAACATATGCACAAAGTCTTCTCTGTTTCATTAGGTAATTAATTTTGCTTTTTTCTTTATTTGTCCATTTGAATTTCATTGTAGTTTATTGTAGCTCTGAGAATATTCTTTTTGTACTATAATTGTTTTATTTTCATATATATCAAACATATCTTTCTAAATGAACTATGCTTCATCTTATATTTAGATTACTTCATTCACACACAAAATATATTTCCATTGAACTGAAGATATTATTACTATTTTAGAAGTTTTGTACCTAGGTTTCATTTAACTAGTAAATTGTCCTATTATATTTAAGTGACTTAAACTGGAATGTAACTTGACAGTTAGAAAGCATATTATATGAAATAGAAACTGACAAAATTGCCTGCTTAGGGAGATCTTGTCAAAGAATTAGATATGCAGATAAATAATTTCTCAATTTAAATGTTTGATTTATATGAGAAGTATTAAGGAAAATTTCACTTATATAAAGTGAAAGTTAATAAAATTATTTTTAATTAATGCTTACTACTTCCAAAATGGTATCATTTAGTATACCATCTTAACACAAAATTGTGCAGTGGGCTGTGGTTACTGGAAATAATATAGAATTGGAAATATTTGAAAGTACTCAGATGTAGGCTATCATACCAAATAGAGTTGAAAGGCCAGTGTAGATTTCATGATGTATAGCTCAGAAGTGGCAATTTTCCTCTGTTCTGTGTTCCTCTCATTTCCACCTTTCCTCCCTCCCCTTTTACCTTCCCCTCCTTCCTCCCTTCCTTTTTTTCTTCCTTCCTTCCTGTCTACATTAATAGGTTTTAGGCCTGCCATATTTTGGAAACATTTTCCCTTCCCTCTTGGAATTCCTCATATTACTGCCTAGTAAAATTGAGAACAAAATATTCCCCATCGAACACAAAATCGTTCTGACAAGGGTGATTCATAAATTTAAGTTGGGAGCAAAGGCCTTTAATGAAATGACTCTTACCATTTAATAGTTTGATTTTTATTATCAGAGTGGACACTAATACACTTCATTTAGGTCTGTCAGGGGATTTCTGGCTTGTACAGATAATGTTAGTAAAGGAAATAATGTTTCCAACTAAGGGGCACCTAAAGAATATCTGCTTATTTTCCTCAGTCATGAAAAGCTTTCCAGTACCATCTCCAGTTGAATTGGATATCAAGTATTTAGAGTGAAAATTTCTTTGCATTTCATTTCATTAAAATGGGCTGTCATTAAAAAAAAAAGAAAGAAAAACAGGTATGGCACCTCTCCTAAAATCAGGTCATGTTTTATGAATATTTAACTTCCTTTGAGCTTTTCAGAAGCAAAGAGTGACCTTGAAAACTTCTAGCAACAGTACTACATTGTAACACAAAGGCCACTGCCTCTTGCCTCTGTCATTAATCATGGCAAATGACTGCCTACAGCTGTTGTTGGCTTTTCAAAGGGAAATATTAAAAGAGAGAGAAATGTGAAAATATTCATTATAGACTATTTTATCAAAAAAAAGAAAAACATGAGAATGGTTGAGATCCAACCAACACGTGAGGGTTTTCTTTCCACTTATTTTAGACATGCAGTTTGACATTTTTTGCTTTTAGTTTCTGTCTGCTGGAAATCAATACACAAGTCATGCAGTAAGAATTTAATAACCCAACTGCTAAATATTGGTTCAGTATATTACCTTTTTATTGGGCTATGGAGCGGTAATTTATGCAGAATCACAGCAGTACTATACCAAATAAGTGAGCAGGACTCTTGTGTTTTATGTTTTTAAAATTATTTATAGAAAGTTCAGGAAGGCATTCACAATTCTCAGGAGAACATCAGTAAAATAAAGAAACAAATATTTAGTCACTTGTTAATTAAATCCTTTCCCTCTAAAGCAGAATATTGACTAAAAACTATGATTCAAGTCAAGAACAAATTTTCAGTCAAACAAAATGGCAACATCATTAGATTTAAATTGGATGAAATTAAAATAGAGAATAGACAATTAAATTTCTTGGCCCTCTGTAAAGGCATATATTTGGTATTATAAAAACTTATATAATGGAGCCAGGCACAGTGGTACAAGTCTGTAATCCCAGCAGCATGGGAGAGCCGAGGCAGGAGGATCCCAAGCTCAAAGTCAGTCTCAACAACTTAGCAAGTCCCAGTCTCAAAATTTTAAAAAATTAAAAAGTAGGCTGGGGATGTGGCACAGTGGTTAAGCACCCCTGGATCCCATTCTAATATCAAAAATAATAAATGAAAATAAAATAAACAGATACAGTGATTTTTTTAAAAGCTAAAACATATGAATCATTTAATCACTCAGACTCTCCTATCCAAATGACTTTCTATGGACTATGGAAAATATTTCAATTGTTAAAATTAAGCTCCTCTAAAAATGACTCAAATTTCAGGGATCATAGGATTTTTAAGGTTATCTCTTCTTATATCTTCAGAAGAACAAATACTCTAAATTTCCATTGAAATTATTAACTAACTTTGCCTCTTATTTTGATGCTATCATTAACATCTGGATCATTGATTGATAAATACAGATATCAAGCATAGTACAGTGGGGAGATTCCAGATTTTATAGTCCAAAATACATACATTCAGATTTACACCTCCATTTTCCAATATATGGTTGGGAGACATAAGTGGCTATGTAGACTAGTAAAATGTGCTGAGTAAAATTGAAGAATTGAATTTTTAATTTGTGAAATTTAAATTTAAAACAAAAAATATATGCAGCATTTTTATATTTTGATGGGACTACGTTATTATATTATATAAGCTATTAGCACCGCATTTTAGTATACATATTGTATACCTGCTTTATTTCTAGTATCACATATAGGCATATTATTGATCTATTAGGTATCAAGGGATTGGTTCACTTTGAATGACTTTTTTTATATTTTATTTAATATTCCAATATGTTTATTTGAAATTTTTTGAAAACATTGGATTATTGATACCTATATAAATAAGAAATGGTAAAAAAATGCTATTTAAATCATAACATTTCAATTATGTTTTCAGCTAAAAATAAGTATCAACTTTTTAAGAATTAAACAGAAGGCTTACTACTCATATAGGATACAAGGAAGATACAAAAATTATCAAAATAATAAAGATAAAAAGATTAGAAGTAGTCATGTCAAAATTCATGATGAATAGCACCCTTCTATGAAGAATGCAAAATGACAAGCTGTTATATAATTTTTAGGATAATAAAATTGAAAATATTAAGATTCATCTTCAAAAAATTCTTAGTGAATTTGATGACAAATCTCTGAGACATCAAAGAAAAAATGATTAAATTGATTGGCTAGAATCAGAATTAAATATTTAGCAGGAAATGAATTTCAATAACTTTTAACAAGATACGACCTTGCAAATTTGGTCACCAATAAGACAGCAAGGATTCTTATACAAACGAAATTTAGTTTTAGATTAAGAGATTGTAAGATGAGTTATTATTCCTGCTATTTAAAATTTATTATGAAATTACTGAAAGAAATAGAAGTGAACTTATTGGATGATTTGTGTTCTTTATTATGGTCATTGGTAGGCTTGAGAAGAGTTTTAGATAGAAATAGTGTACTTATATTTGTTGACCACCTGTACCTCTTGTTCTGTGAAGTGTCTACCCAGTTCCTTAGCCCATTTATTGATTGGATTCCATGTATTTTTGGTATCAAGTTTTTTAAGTTCTTTATAAATTTTGAAGATTAGTGCTCTATCTGACGTGTGTGTGGCAAAGATCTTCTCCTACTCTGTAGACTCTCTTTTCACATTATTGTTTGCCTTGTTGAGAAAAAGCTTTTTAAGTTTGAATCCATCCCATTTATTGATTCTTTATTTCTTGTGCTCTGGGAGTCTTGTTAAGGAAGTCTAGTCCTAAGCCAAGGTGATGAAGATTTGGACCTACTTTTCCTTCTATTTGGTGCAGGGTCTGTGGTCTAATTTCTAGGTCTTTGATCCACTTTGAGTTGAGTTTTGTGTAAGGTGAGAGATAGAAGTTTAATTTCATTTTACTGCATATGGATTTCCAGATTTCCTAGCATGTTTTTGGAACCTTTGTCTAGTATGAGATAACTGTACTTACGTGGGTTTGTCTCTGTGTTTTCTATTAATGAAAAAGTGTTCATCATCTCTAGTAATTAGAGAAATGCAAATCCAAATCATCCTAAGATTTCATCTCACTCCAATTAGAATGGCTATTATCAACAACACAAACAATAATAAGTGTTAGCATGGATGTAGGGAAAAAGGAACACTCATACATTGCTGGTGGACTTGCAAATTGGTGCAGCTACTATGGAAAGCATATGGAGATTCCTTAGAAAACTTGAAATGGAACCACCATTTGACCCAGCTATCCCACTCCTTGGCCTATACCCAAAGGATTTTAAATCAGCATACTACAGTGATGCAGTCACATCAATGTTTATAGCAGTTCAATTCACAATAGCTAGATTGTGGAACTAACCTAGATGCACTTTGATTGATGAATGAATGAAGAAATTGGTATAGTTACACAATGGAATATTATTCAGCCATAAAGAATAAAATTATGGCATTTGCAGGTAAATGGATAGAGTTGGAGAATATCATACTAAGTGAGAGAAGCCAATCCCAAAAAACCTATGCCCAAATGTTTTCTCTGATAAATGGATGAAAATACATAACAGGCGGCAAGGATAAGAGAAAAATGGAGGAACTTTGGATTGTGTAGAGGGAAATGTGGGGAAGGGGGCAGGGGAAGGAATGATAGTGGACTGAGACAGACATCATTATCCCTTGTACATGTATGATTACACAAATGGTGTGAATCTACATTGTGTACAACCATATAAACAAAAAGTTTGTACCCTGTGTGTGTACGATGAATCAAAATGCACTCCATAGAAAAAAAAATAGTTTAAGAAGAAATACTCTACTTAACTTCATTCAAGATTTGTTTGAAAGAAAGGAAATATATGTTAAATTTTAATCATCAAAGACAGAAAAATAGCAATGTGATTTGCATTTTTCACTGATCCTATCTGACATAAGAATGGGAAAAAATTGAAGTTCTAAAGGAAAGCTATTTTCAACTTACTTAGATGAAAGAATTTATTTGGAAATCAAAACCTTTCATAATGGAACTACATGATGATTTTTTACATAGTTCTTACATGAATGAAGATGTGGATAATTTTAAAAGTGAGTTCTGTGTCTAATAAAAAATGTGAAGAAAAATTTTCTAACATTTGTGCATTTAAAGTTGAGTTTTAATTCATGCAATGACCTTTAAGTTAAAACTTAATTGGTACAACACTTACTGAATACAAATTAGTCAATACACGTGCAAACATTGAAAGAAATGACTTTTTGGTTATGGAAAATGTTGTAAGTCTGTTTGAAAAATTCTGGGGAGATGACCTAATTTGTCATGGTTTAGATATGATTTGTCCCCCAAGGGTCACATGTGAGATAATGCAAGAATATTCAGAGGTTAAGTGAGTAGATTATAAGAGGTGTAACCTAATCAGTGGATTAATCCACTTGAATGTATTAACTGGGTAGTAACTACAGGCAGAGAGGGTGCAGCTGAAGGAAGTAGATACATGCAGGTGTGCCTTTGAGATTTAGGTTTTGTTTCTGGCAAGAAGAGTTCTCTTGGCTTTCCTGGTTGCCATATTCTGAGCTGCTTCCCCCTGCCGCTCCCGCGATACCCTTCCTCTATGACATTCTGCCTTATCTGAGGCCCAGAGCAATGGAATTAGCCAACCATGGACTGAAACCACTGAACCTATAAGCCAAAATAAACTTCCTCCTCCAAGTTGTTTTTGTCAGGTCTTTTGGTCATAGTAACATAAAGCTGACTAAAACGTTTTTAACTGAAATTTTACGAAATGTCAGTTAGGTTTAAAATTTCCAATGAAATTAAGTATAAAATATACACCAGATTTCAGACATAATATGAAAAAATAAAGTACCTCACTAATAATTTTTTTGTGATCACATGTTTCATTGTTAATGTTTTTGATAGCTATGTTTGGTTAAATAAAATATGTAATTAAAATTAATATTGCATTTTACCTTCAACATGATCCATTTGAAAATATCACCTGATGAGAGAAAATCCACACATAGTTCTCTGTACCTTAAAGTATCTGATAAAAGACAAACAAAAATGAAATGAAGGATGTTTATTCTCACAAAAGACCAAAATGATCTCTGCACAAATTTCTAGCCCTTAAAATGGGTATGGGAAAAATTAAAAATAACCTCCCAATGGAGCACAAATATGAATGTACTTTAGATTAAACATGCAGAGTGTGTTCTTTAAAAAAAAAAAAGTTTATAGTTGATAATGCCAAAAAAGCAAAGCACATACAATACATACAAAAATTTAAATGTGCTGCTTAAAATTAATAAAAACCTTTATCACCATTTTGTGACAAGAGAGAAGAAATTTAACACATGGAGTTAGTACTGGATATTTTTATTGAGTGGCAGGGAATTATTAAAAAATTATTTCTATAAGAATTTGTGCCTTCCTTTAATTCTTGTACCTCTCTAGCTATCTCTGGTTTTCAGTAGACAGCCAAGTTCTCTGGCATTCAAGTCCTCTGCCTCAGTGAGAAGATGAATCTCATTTCCTTGAAATACTGCTTCTACTGTATTTCAAGGAAATGAGATTCTGTTCAAGCAAGTTGAAATCTTAATTCCAGTTCTTTTCAGAGCAATAATTTATATATAAAGTACCACAGATGGATGTTTATATTGAATATAATAACTTGAAGACTTATTTTATCTGAAAATGGAATTAGAGCTTCTTAATGTCAAAATATAGACCTAAATCACTTGAGGTTATACCCCCATCTTTCTGGACTGTAGAAGCATCATCTTTTACCAATGAAGCATTTAAGTCAGCATTACTCCTTACTCAAATGCACTCATGCACACAAAATCTTCACTGTCACAAAAGCCAATAAATGAATAAAATATTTGACCACTATTGGGTGAATGTAAAATGCCTTATATTTTACTAATGGACTTATGCTAATGAATATCTGAGAAAGCTACTGAGCATTTCGGTTCATACAGTTTTGTACATTGTATTTGCTTAAGGAGAAACAACTTAGAGAAAGGTTAATGTGCTCACTGTGATTGGAAATGGAAGAACAAACCTATTAATTAATTAATTAATAATTTTGTGGTACTGGGGATCAAACCAGGACCTTGCACCTGCTAGACAGGTGCTTTGCTGAGCACTCTACACCCCAACTCATTATTTTATAAAGAGACAAATACGTGTTATAACTGTCAATGTATCAGAAGCCCAATGACACTCAGAGAATCATTCATACTTAATAGAATCATTTAAAGTTGGGTCAGAATCCTTACTGGAGGGAAATTAAAGGTAAGGGGAACAATTACATTTCATTAAATAAAGCTAAAAGATCAATTTTGAAGCTGATGTCTAAGCTCTGACAAGAGTGTCATAATGGAGTACATAATATGGGATGAATATTAAGTGGATATTTAATTCTTATCTATGTTGTTGCATGCAAAATATGTACATATAAACCTACCCCCAAACAGAATTCTCTGAACTTGTTCACACCATTAAAGTCTTCCTTAGGTTCTTTGTGGACATAAACAGAAAGTTGCCTTTTAATAATCATGGTAGATTACAGTATTGACACAGCCATTACAGTTTCATCCTCTGATCACAAATTTCAGAAAATTTCATCTTCTGATCACAAATTTTAGGAAATTTTCCAGAAGACAGAAACAGATTAAAGTTTGATCTGTATGGTATTAATGTAGGAGACAACAAAAATATCTACGTGTAGGAAGGTTTAAAATTTTAGCATGGACTTCAATCACCATTTCATTACTGCCACTTTCACCAGATACTGAATCTTCATTTTATTTCTAAGAGCCAACTGAAGAAATAAAATATGACAATGAGTGCATATATTATAGCAAACAAAATTGTGATTAATTCCAAATACTTACCTAATACTAAATAATGGGAAAGTATTTGGGTAAGTATTTGAACTTTCATGTAAAAGGACCATACACACACACACAGAAAAAGAAAAATCAGACAAGTATGCTTCTTTAGAGAAACTATCATAGTGGTAACATACTTTATATGTGACCTGTAAGAATTTATGCATAGGAATGCTTATTTCACAATGACATCAACAAAGTCCATAAATATAAAGGCTTTGATTTTTTTCATAGTATACAAGAGAGAGTTGCATATCATGACAACTTCTAAATAAATATCTAAAGAGAAATTGTAGTTAGAATTTCTGTGGATCACCTATCCTACAATCAAAAATTGCAAGATCTGAAGTCCTAAACTAGAAGTCCCCAACCACATAAATCAGAGGATTTAAGGAGTTTTTACTTCATTAGGAACCTTATACTCAGGTAGTCCAGATGGTTGGCAAATTATGGAATGTAACTCTTTTTGTATGACCTATGAACTGGGGATGAATTTTACATTTTAAAATAATAAAAACAGAAAACATAATAGGAAAAAGATCATAGAAAATCTAAATCATTCATAAATAAAGTTTCATTGAACACAGCCACACTGGCTGATTTTTTTTGTGTGTTTTCTATGCATACTTTCTGGTTGTAAGGACAAAGTTGAACAATTGTGATAGAGAGTGTTTCATCTGATCCCTTACAGAAATTATTTACTGACAGTTTAAGAAGCCTAAGAGAAAGCCTTCCAGAGACTAAAAGTTAATGGTCTAATGAGCTATTTGGAAAATCTTTAATTTTCTTCTGAATATATCCTAAGAACCTCTTTATTGTCCTACCACGGAAGTAGGCCTGCCAATTCTATGAATAACTAGGAGCATATGAGATTCTCAACTGAATAGCCCCAAATTATTTATTTATTTTTTCTGCTGAACTTTACACTACTTATAAAATCATTGTTTCCAGTGAGCAGTCAGGATCCAATCAAGATGTTTTATTATCCTAACAAGTCATAGTTCTCTTTAGGAAACACGTTCCTAATCATCTTCCATATATATACAATGCAATCAGTTAACATAAAATATGACACAATGCCACATCACTAAATTTCTCCTCAACTCACCTCTTCTGTGCCTGAGAGGTAAGACAGCTATCAAAGTGCTCTACTGTCTGTGCTATGAAACAACACCTTGAAGAATTGGCTATAGCCTTGATCTCCCTTTTATATGATTTTGTGCAGGTAATAATAGGAGCAGGCAAATAAACAGGAACAGATTTGGATATCCATTTGTGCTTATGGGAAACTGTGTGTGTGTGTGTGTGTGTGTGTATACAAGTGTACACTTAGCTGGAAAAGGAATGCAAAATATCTCTAAATAAATGAGAATGCTACACACACACACACACACACACACACACACACACACACTATGGTTGCATGTGCATTTTCTTTTGAAAGACTCAATGATTTGATGTAAACATTTAGCCATCTTAAATTTGATGAAAGGTTAGGATTACACAAACTCAGGGATTGAGAAGCAAGTAAAATATTTCTATAACACTTTTACTCTAAGTGATCTATATTATTTATATATTTATGTAATTACATTA
The DNA here is from genome assembly GCF_902686445.1 of Sciurus carolinensis. Taxonomy (NCBI): domain Eukaryota; kingdom Metazoa; phylum Chordata; class Mammalia; order Rodentia; family Sciuridae; genus Sciurus; species Sciurus carolinensis. The sequence goes on from NC_062216.1 coordinate 26,336,235, forward strand.
AAATATTAGATGCAGAATATCATGGCAATTATGCAAAAACAATAGTAGTTATCCTACAGAGATGATACAAGGTAAGAGTTACAGAAGATGTGCATCTCATGATTATGTGTTAACTGCCTTAGGTATCATTTGATGAAACAATCAAGAACATGTTCTTCAAATTAAAGGGAAAATAATTTTGGTTTTGTGCTGCTAAATTTAAAAAGTTGCAGAATAAAATGTTATAAAAATTAATGTAAAAATTTATGGATCATTGCAATTTGCTTATTTCCTAAACTCCTACATTCATTAGAGTCCTTGATTTTAATAATACATATGAATTTATGCCATTACTATTCAAGATAATTTTCCATTTTCACACAAATTATTTAAGACTTTTCAATGTGGTATTTGTGCCTGCTTTTTTTTAAAGAAGAATTGTTTTTACTTGGTATATCAAAATAGTATAAACTAGCCAGTTGTGGTAGCATGCACCTGTAATCCCAGTGGTTTGGGAGGCTGAGGAAGGAAGATTGAAGATTCAAAGCCAACCTCAGCAATTTAGCAAGACTATAAACAAATTAGTGAGATCCTATCTCAAAATAAAAAATAAAAAAAACAGGTTAGGGATGTGATTAGTACCCCTGGGTTCAATCCCTGGTACCAACAAACAAACAATCAAAAATAATACAAACTACATAATACAAAAAAAAATGCCTCTTCCAAATGATTCCAAAACAAAATTTTTGTATTAAAAATTTTTTTCAAGCATAGTATACGAGTCTATTATTTCACTAAGCTTGAAGAAAAATGTAGCCAGGGCAGTTTACTGAGGTTAAAAATGAAAGAAATATTACAATTTACCAGTAAATTTGGGACTCCTCTAACCAATAAGGTAAGAATAAAAATTGGTAGTGGGTGTGCAATCCTCCTTCTTCAGCCTCCCAAATCACTCCTGCTCTTTACTAACAGCTAGAATCTAAAGATTTTAGGATCTATTCATTGTTCTACAAGTAAAACAAGGGACTTTTGTTTAAAGTATACCCATGAAAATAACTTAAAATATGTTTCACCTCAATTTAGCTTTGGGACCTCCTAAACCCAGGAAAGAGGAGGACATAATCCAGTGGTAACACTATCAAAGCAAAGTAATACAGTTGATTGAAAATACAGTTGAGCACTCCCAGCAGATGAAGGTGTGAATTTCCTCATACATCATCTTAATGGCAACATTTTCTACAAAGCGACATGGAGTGCTCCTTTCATATTTCATGAGTTCTATTTGCCCGACTTCAAAATGCCAAATGTGCTAGTGAACAGTGCTTTAATATTCATGGGTTTCTGAGATGGCTTTGACAGTTGTCAACTAGAGAAATGGCTTCATCAGAAAAGAATCTGACTTATGATTTCCGGCACACATATAAAATCATGTAGTCATTCACATGTGCATTCTATTTGAAAGGTGTTCTTTGCATAGTTATCTTTTCTGAAAATTATATAGCTATAAAATCCTTTATGTAACAGTAAGACATTTTCAAACCTTACTTGGATATACACTTAGTTTCCAGGAGATTTTGTTAACCCTGGAATTTAATAATTGAGTCATTTTTATAAATGTGTTTTGGAAGACATAGTCCAGTAAGTATCCTAAAAGTTCTCAACATTATAGGACATCACACCATAAGTCACCTATACAAGCAAACGACATATTTATTTTCTCTTGCATAACTCAAAAATATATTGAGTAATTCAGTGTAGGGGGGAAATTATATTTTTCTAAAGCCCTAAACATTTGAATTCAGGGTCTCTCACCTTTTAGAAACATTTTGGACATGAAAACAAAAAATAAAGTTAAAAATTACTTATGAAACATAATTCATTGTTATTTATCTTAAAAGGTTTATGAATTTTTCACATTATGCTAGTTGTTAATAATATATTGAATAAGTTATATATAAGCACCCATACTTTGTAAGAATTTATTATAAATATTATCTCACTGCATAATCCTGAAAATCTTATGAGTTGGGAAAATCAGTAGTATTATTACCATCGGGTGAGTGATCATATCTAATAGTTATTATTGGGTACTTAACCACATGCCAGTCACTCTTCTAAGCACTTTATATGTATTGGCTCAATTAATTTAAGAGTTATTATTAAGCGTTTGGTAGATGAAATAGATCAAATAACCTGTCCTATATTTCACCACTAACATGTGAAACACCAGAGTTGTCAGGCAGTCTCAGTTATACAGCCTGAGCTCTAACAAAACCCTTTACTGGCAGACCTTTAACCACAATGAGAACCCAGCTGATGTTCCACCTGTGTTTTCACTCTTTCTTCACATGAAGGTCATTCTTACTGACTATTATCTTTATTCAGTTTAACTTTGAAATATATTTTTGTGACTTTGTTCTGTCAACACTCAAAGTTACCTTAAGGAAAACATGAATTTTTGGAATTGGGGATTACATCTTCCTTTTCAGTCATGTTTTTCTTACTCTCTATTATATGCTTCCAAAGGCCACAGGCATGAGAGGTATCTCATGGAATGATAGTTTGAGTTCCCATAGTGCATTTAGAGAATTGTAAATTTCCAATTGGCTGGTACTTGGCCGTTGAATATAGATATATATAAATAACAGAAGCCTAAAATCTTAACTTTTTAGATTTTACTGAGAAAATTGATCCAGACCTCTAAATGTTTGTGGTATAATTTAACATGAATTAGTATAATGGTTTATCTTCTCTGTGTTTATATTTGAGTTATTTAAGAGGGTTAAAAAAAATCAGTACCCAAACTCTGAGATGGGAACTAATAATCTTCCTTCTAATTCTCACCACAGGACAATAATCCTCTTACATTTTCCTAGTCACTCTCCATGGTATCTATTTGGACATTCCTAAAATATCTAATTGTTTTCTTTTACCTCATCTTCTGGACATGGCCATGCCTACTACTTCACAGGAAATCTATGAATCAACTACAAGTCCTCCTATGAAAATACCAAAATTAACTTTCACATTTCTTTCTTTCTCCTCTGCCTACTATTATGATGTCCAAATCTAACATTTCTTCTTGTACTCTGAATACTCAGTCTAATTCCTTGAAATCATAACCCTTATAGTCAACTTTTTTTAATCTTCTAGAGTTTCAAAGGCTTGTATCAATCAGGATGAGATCGATTATGTTGAAATAACAAAGCTCAAATCATCTAGGAATCATGAGTCTTGTTACTCTACTATATTATTACTTCCTAGTCACATCTCTTCCTTCAAAGCCTGTGAATGGTTGGTCATTGTGCATGTGGTACTCAGATCACCTACACTCAGCCATGCCTGCATTTAGATCACATCCTTTCTCTCAGTGGTAAATCCATGTGAAAATTTAGGGAAAAAATGATAAATGAAAGAGAATTGGCTAAGAAAGAAGAGTATCAAACCAAATGTAAACTTGTAATACTGGAAGTGAAGTTGAAATGGAACTGAAAATGGAGTTATAGAGTAGCTCAGTACTTTCTACTCAATTATCAAACTTAGTTTCAGTTTTTAGAAATTATCATAAAAGGTACCAATGACTTCACTTTTTTTTCAGTTCTACAGAGCATCACTATTCAGTCCTTTCTTATTCATCTCTCCAGCCTTATTTACAAATTCTTTGCATTTCCCATTAAAATACTCTTGTTTTTTTTTTTTCATATACTCATATTTTTCCTGGATTTTTATTTCTATTCTCTTTTAGACTTATCTCTTTATATAATCCTAAACAATGATATTTTCCAGAGATTTGTTTTAAGCAATTTTTTCTTCTCATTTAAATATCTCATCTTTTTTCCAACCCAAAGGCAATTCACTAAAGAGAGTTTATATCTTTGATCTACCAGTGTAATATACAGGAAGTACTTCATTTGCTTAGTCGTGAAATATATGGCTTTCACTTACTGTAGTTTAGTTAAACGATACTGAACACCCAACAACTGAATTCAATTTCAGTTACCACTTCCTATTAAACATGGGGATTATATAAAGTAAAATTTTGCTGCAAGCTCTTCAGTTCACAAGTCTCTAAATAAGTAGCAGATATGAGTCAAATATTTTTGTTCTTTCAATGAACTGATATTGCATTATAGTTTGCATTTATGAAGATTACATTGTAGATTCTCTTATATTCTCACCAAGAGTGTTGTTTTTGTTTGTTTGTTTGACCTGTCAATTAAGTTTGGTAAGATTAAACTGCAAACCATGTTTCTTTAATAGCTTATACACAGTTCATTCATTTATTTCTTCTGCCTGTACCCCTTCAATTTCCAGTGGAGTGATTGTGTTCTCTGGTCCTTCTGGCTATAGGGCTATGACTTTCTATTAGAGTTTTAGGAACCCACGTGGTACAGACTAGTTTTATAAATATTTTCTCAAAAAATGCAAATGCAAATAAAATAAAAGCATATGATTGTTTATAGTAATAATGTTCTACAAGATTCTCTGCACAATAAGCAGAGAGTTGATTTTTATCAGTATTTAATCTTTTTCCACTTAAGTTAGGCAATAAAATCAAGGCGATAATCATCTCAAGTTTTAATTTTGGTGTTTTAAACAAGATTATATTAGTAAAAACAGTGATATTTTTCTGTTTCTTGGAAACAGATTTTTTTTTTAATTTTCACAAAGAAAACACCAATATTAATCTTAACTACTATTAATAGGTTCTCTTCCCAAAGACAGTGCTTACATTTATAATAATAGTTAATTACACTTTATGAACATTTGAGACAGAAGCATAGAATACATAGCATTTAAAATAACTCTTAGTTTTCAATTAAAGAAGGCAAATGAGACTCTAGCCTTAGAAATCTATAATCTCAGAAGATAACACTTTCATGGTTAGATCATAGCACTTTTACAGTGGATCCAGGGAATATTTAAAAATAGTTCACATACCTGTGTACTGTTTGACAGGACTACCAGGAATCAGTTTTGAAAAGAAGTAGCATTTAGTATGTAACTCAAATATTTTCAGTGAGCATTACAGAATATTATCTAATTTACAATTTGAGAATTATCATTCTTAATTCTGTGGCCTAAGACATAAAGGGAAATGAAAGAGACTATGATGGTTTTCATAAGGGAATCTTATAAACGTAGAGGAACACAAATAACATTTTTTGGCGTCCAGGAGAAAAAGGTTAAGGCAGAAACTCTGAGACCTATTTTCCCAGAAGTTTTGGGTCATCAGCAGCTGTCACAGTGGCATGACTGCTTCCACCAAGTCAGCTTCTCCAGTAGGACAGTCAGGAGGGACTTACGGAGTAGTAGCAGGAGTGTGCCCAAAGCAGTTCATATCAGTACAGCTGAGAAAATATTTCAAGAGAAACACGAGGCCTGGGAAATGAGAACAGCTCCTGGTGACTCCCAAACAAAAATGCACAAGACAAAAAAGTATACAGAATTTGCTTGAGTTGGCAAGGGCAAAATTTCTGTATTAAGGTAAACATGGAATTGTTAAAAGTTGTAAGGGGATAGAACTCAGGACAAATAATTCTATAAACATTTTTGTATCACACTAATTTTAACATATCTTATTCCAAAATAATTTATTGAGGTGAAGTTGATTAATTTACTTATTTTTGCTCTGAGAAAGACAGCATCAGAGCTACAAAAGAAATCTTAGTTAGAATTTTAAAGGATAAAAATAAGTCTAAATTATGTACATTTGATTAGATGAGTCAACAAATGCATCAGTGTTTTGGATAAGATATGTTTATGAATAGTAATTTAGTCCGTTGTAATGAGCAACTTACTAAGAAAGAAACAAAGATCCCTGAAGATTCCTGGGATGCCTGGTTTCCTAGACAGTGGCATAGTGGGTTGGGAATGTAATGGGGAACAAGAAAATATAGCATTAAGAATGATTGCATTTACTTGATCTTTATGAAAGACATATTTTATATATATTTTAGCAATGAATGATTTACCTAGAAAACATTGTTTAGATTAATACTTAAATAATTTCCCTGGAAAGATTTTTCTCTGATAGTATCTGTTTATTTGCTCTCCCTTTTCCTCAGTTTTACTATTTTGTAGCCTGCAAAGAAAATTGATCTTCTTCTATGGTAGTCTTATTTTTCAATTTTCACTTCATTTTGCCTCAGACTTCACTTTACTGGACTTCTTTTACGTGTTTTTTTTTTTTTTTTTTTTTTTTTTATCTTTCAATATAAATACTTGTGAGGTCAATTATTTGCTTACTGATTCTTCTACTATGGGATCAATAACAATCATTAACTCTAAAATAGTAGCTATTGATACACTAATATTTGCTACTTGGATTTTTGTTAATCCTTAAAATCATCCTTCAAAATGAGACTATCTGTAGTTTACAGCTAACCAAAGAGACTGGAGAGATTAAGTGATTATCCGAGCTTCAGGTTACATGGTGGGAAACTCAAAACTCCAACTAAGATTCCAAGGCTCTTTTCACATGAAGTACTTCCTTACCTTGATCATAATCATTTGTTAATACCTTCAAGTAATTAAACTATTAACATTGTTCTATGCCAGCTGATGACTTGCAATTGGATATAATAATTTTGTAAGAATCAGTTACAATCTAATGCCAACAATATTATTTGTTTTAATGGACTGAGTTCCAATACATACTATATTGTTGACTCCATTTTAATTTCAATTCTATGAAAAGCCATTTATAAGAAATTTAAATACAGTGTGCATTATGTCATTCTTACAAATTAAGAAGGATAAAAGGAAAATTGAAGTCCAATATCTAATTCTTTGATATTTCATATTGGTCTGCAAAGTCATCTCATCATTTTTCATAATGTGGATGATTGTATAGGGTGGGAAAAATTTCTATTGGATCTTTTCCATGAGAATCAGATCATTGACAATAATGATAGCAGAGAAAGTTGTTAAGGTAGAATGGTGTTATTTTTCATACAGATTAAGTTCTTTGCCTAGGGCAACATTTGACCTTTTATTTGAAGTCTTTTCATTGCTGTTTCTTAACATTCAGTGAGCAACAAACTATCAATTACACTAAGGAAAAGTTCTTCACACTGCTCTAATACAATCAGTGAGAAAGTCTTCAAGAGTTCATGTCTAAAAGTAAAATGTTGAATCAGGGTCTGAAAGACCTTTCATTGCAAATCTCAGTTAAAATAATTCAGACATTTGTAATTCATTACTAGAGGAATTAAAATGTGCTATCTTGAAATGACACCCTAAATACTCTAGTTCTTTTATACAAAAGGAAGGGACATCTACAATGATTTAAAGGCACTGTTTATGATAAACAAAACAATATCCACTATATTAAAATTATTTCATTGAACAACACCTCTTGTCCACCTGCTGCATGTCTGGCACCTTGCTACAGGTGTAGTTTAGACAAATTGACAGTATCCCAGAGTGACTGAGATTGCGGTAGTTGTAGGCATGGTGAATTAAAGATGGCCATTGACATCCTTCCCATTGAGAGGTAAGCATTTTGCACCCTCTACTTGACTTTGCTCTGGCCTCTGGCTGTTTTGATCAATAAACTATGCTGGAAACAAGTTTATACCACTTCCATGTCTAGTTTTAAAGAAGGCTGGCAATTGTTGCATCATTTCTCTTCGAACCCTGAAATCTAAGTGAGAAATTTAACTATTGTGAAGCTACCATACTGCAAAGAGGCCAATACTGAACTCTTGGAAAACCACTTGGAAAAGCCAGGAGGAAAGAGAAAGAGGAATCTAGACAACTCCCAGCTGCTGCTATCCCAGTCATTCAGTTCATGGTGCAGATACCCTGGACATTTTACATCAAGGTACATTTTCTCCAGCCTTTCATGTTTCAATTTTTGACTTTTCATTCCTATTGTAATATTCACATATGTTATAATATAATCATATATAATCTACAATTATAAATAAAAAGATATTATCCATTATATTATTTTAATTAATGAGGCAATGCTCCAGATATTTATGTCCTGTATGGCACCTAAAAATATTAATTCTTCAATGCCATAATTATATTTCCAACCTAGGCTTCTCTTATCATGCCTGGTTGTAAACACATCTTCAATTGCTTACTAAGTATCCACACTCTAGTTTTTTATAACACTTCAAACTTATATTGAAACTTTCTGCATTTCTTCACAATCTTACTCTTCTTCCTTTGTTCTCTATTTTTTTATGATATGATATCTTCTCAATTCCAAAAACAAAATTCCGAGTCATCTTTGATACTTTCCTTTTCATTATCTAAAAAACCCAAAAGTTGTTTTTTGTTTTATGTTTTGTTTGTTGGTTGGTTGACTTTCCATTTTCCTTCTTCTTTCACTACTACCATCTTTCTTGATTCTTCATCCTTTCTGCCTTTACTACTCCATAAGTCAACTCAGGTCACTGACACAATAGCTCAATGGCTACATCAACTTTTTGCTTGCTTCAACATTTCACCCTTCTGTATCAGAGTGATCTTTTAAAAATAAAATATTGATAATCCTTGCAATGCTTACAACTGTTCCATGAATTCAATAGGAAAAAGTTCAAAACCCTAACTCTGGTCTACAGGACTCTCCAACATCTGGCCTTTGCCACCTATTTAAAATGATCATAAGCCATATCTGTTTTGTTCATCACATGTCAGCCACAAGCTCGTGGCCTATTTTAAAATCCATCCAGCCTTTTCTCATCACAGGAACTTTGAACAGCCTGTTACCTTCTGTACACAGTTGCACCAATGAACTAGCAATCATTTAGGCTTTTGTAGACTCTTCTTTTCTTCAGGAGATTCCAAATTTGACAAATTCAAAAATTAAATTAAAATCCCTTAAACGAGATCTCTTTAAATATTTACTTCTTCTGAAACATACAATTATAATGGATTCTTTTTGTGTTAACATTATGATCATTTTTATTTTTAGATAAATACACAGAGTTAGAGGGAGAATTCCATAAAGAAGGGTGGAGATATGACACAAGTTTGCAATATTGGCAAAAGCAAAGATGTTATCAGATGATTCTATTTCTTAGCAATGTGAGAATCACATTGATGTGTTCATATTTATACACACATGTGCACATATAACATCTATTACTATATATAACTGTAGTTCATATTTTTCATTTTTCAAGGGTATTATGTATGGAATTAGAAACTGAATTACATATGTTTAATAAACAAAAAATAGTAGAGCATTCTAACAAACATTTGTTAGTGTGTAAAATATGCCAGGCAAATTTCTGGGAGGAAATTTGCTTATCTGACTTATAACTTAAGGCAAAATGATCTTAGTCTGCTCTTTGAAAATTTTCACAAATGACTAGTGAAGAAGAGTTTTAAATGCAAAATGTCTTCAACTTTGAAACCTATGACTTTTCATCCATGATTACAAACAGGCCCTTATTTCATTTTGTATTCTCTTTTAATGTGTTTTTAATGTCACAACTTTGTGACATGCTTATCAAATAGGGAAGCATGACTACTTATAGATAAAGAGTATGTTTTAAAGTGATTTGTTAGTCTAGTTTAAAATGGAATCAGAATTTCTGTCTTGGAAGACAGTGTAAGGGTGGTAAAGCATGAAGATGCAAGCTCAGCTTGCCATTTAACATGAGATTCTTGAATAAAATACTCAGTTCTTCATGCATAAAACCCAGAGGCAATATTAGGTCAATTCAAGTGTCTTCCAACTCTAACACAAGACAATGTTATAATGACTTAACTGCTAAAGTGTGGAGGCACTATGTGATTAAAAATTGATTCCATCGGTCATTAAAATAATATGTGATACTTTAAAGTCAAATGGAAATATTTGAACCATAACTTACTTATATTTGGGATACTATATTTCAAACATATAGTGAATATCAAAACAGTAAAATTCCAAGTTATCCTGACAATGTAAATTTTATTTTCAGATGTATGTCTTTCAAATGAAAAAAACTCAACAGGTTTGAGAAATTTGAGTAAAAATGAAGCCAACACCTTGGCATGTATTTTAAAATTGATTTTGGAATATGTATGTGCACATACACACACATAAAACTTTTGGTCATTAATTACCAATTAAATTATTACATTGTCCTAATATTCAATATTTAATAATTAATATTCAATACATTTTGTTGTAATTTTATGCTTGTAAATGCTGAGGGGTAACACAATTATATGTAATAGCAGGAAGTAGGTGAGTTTAATTTTGCTTTTATCATGTTAATTGATTTGTTAAACACTCTAGTTATTAATCTGCTGTAATAGACTAAACAATTTTAAACTCAGATACTTACCTTTGGAATTCTGATGAAATATAAAGCATACTCAGAAAACTTTGAATGGCTGAAAAAATATATTATAGCTACAAAATTAGATATCTTTTCTTCTTTTATATAAAATACCAAGATCTATAAAATTATTATTTCAATTACTTCTTCAACATAATATAATCCAGTGGGTACGCACCAATATTTATTGAGTGAAAAAATTTTACATCCTTCTGTCAAATACAGCCACACTTTAAACTCTGCTAACTATCATCAATTATCAGTTAAATATGATTGTCTTATTCCTATACAATTTGACTTTTCATTACTTATGATATATACTAATTAGCCTATTTTTATCTTTGCTTAATTTATTGATTTTAGTGTTAAGTACTGTCAGTGCCAGAAAATTCATACACATTTATGTGGGAAAATATAGCCTGTTAACTGTAGTGTTTGGGAACTTACTGATTTAAAAATCAATCTAAAATTTCCAAAGATGAAAGTCTTTTGAGTTTTTGCTGATTTAGTTTGGAAACAACATAAAATTGTGAATCAGGTTCTGATATTTTTAGGTTATTTCAGAGTGTCAAAACACATGACTAAAAAATAATTTCATGGGCTAGGGAGATAGCTCAGTCGGTAGAGTGCTTGCCTTGCAAGCACAAGGCCCTGGATTTGATCCCCAGCACCGAAAGAAAAAAAAAAAAAAAAAAAAAATTTCATGGTCTTCATTATATAGAGTGCTTTCCAAACACCCATACTTCAATATTAATAGAAAAACATATATTATGTGTGACACAAAACTACTATTCATTTATATGCACGTACATGAACATTTGACATTTTCCTCACTAGGAAATGGCTCCATATTAATAAACAATTAATAATCAGCTTCAAGTTATTGGAAAATTCAAATTAAAGTTTAAAAAGGATGTGAAAGAGGAGAAATAAACTCTAAAATTTAAAATGTTATAAAATTTAAAATGTTATAAAATTCAAAACTTATATTGTTTATTATTTCTCCCAAACTATTAACTACTGAAAATTTTTGATGTTTTTGTCTACATATATTATACATATTTATTAATGAAATCCAATGTATCTGTGATGTCAATATCATGACAAATATATTTATTTTATTTATTTTACTGTTTCATTAAAATTTGACATATTTTGATAGTATTTGTATAGCCACATTAAATTTTATTACTTGATTTATTAATAAATTTCCCTTTTGAAAAATATTCTACCTGATATTTAAGGATGAGAAGGGTCTATTCTTATCAGGAATTCATAAAATATTTGGAGTAATTTTTCTGGAAACACAGTGAAGTTTACTATAATTTGAGCTGAATAAATTTTGGATTAGTCCAATAAGCAGGTGCTCAATCATGCATGACTTTATAGAATGGATGAATTTAGATTTTATCCTAATACAATAGGTAATTCACAGAAAATTTAATGAAAAATGATATGATCTTATTTACATTTTATGATTAAACATAATACTAACTGTCCACTGCAAGAAAAATGGATTATAGAAGGTAAGAATATAAACAGAAAGGCCATTATTAAATGGCTTTTATAGAACCCAAATGGGAGATGAGGATAGTTTCAAATTGAGTTATGCCAATGGAATGTGAAAGTATATAGATTTAAGACAGATTTTGGAGGCAGAATAGTTGATGGTTCAGATTTAGAAGTGGGTGAATCATAAATGGAGTCAAAATAGTCCTCCATTCTTAAAAGAAACCAGTGTCTACTTCCTTTTTACAGAAATGAGGAAATTAGGGTTGGTTGGTTGGTTTGGGGTTGTGTTTTTGAGTTTTTTTTCTTTGTCTACTTTGTGTTGGGTGAAATGATGAGATTAACAGAATCTTTATATGCTGCTTTGTGTGTATTTTGATATTCCATTAGACATAAGGATAAAGATGATAATATATATATGAGAATAGTCTCTCAAGGAGAAGTGAGGAGGAGAGTTATCAGTTTTAGAATAATTTGCATACATATGGTGATAAAAATCTTGAGACTGAATAAGATCTTTATATAGAAATAAATATATAGAGAAGAAAGCACATTTCTAAGTCTTAACAGGAGAAATCATAATAATAACAATAATAAAAACAGTGGTTTGAATATAGAATAGGAACTTCAAATGATCAGCTGGTAGAAATCCTATATCTTCAGGGGAAAATATTTCAACCAAGAGAGATTTATTCAATGTTGAATTTCATGGAACATTTTCTGAATAATATGCAGTAATGGCTGTAATGGGTCTTCCTTATCAGGTGTAATAACTATTCATTTTAATTATAAAATCTGTTTTCCGTGTAAGATGCACTTTGGTGCTTGAGAAAGAATCCTATTATATATAGAGTTATATGTATGGTCTTCAAAATTGTTGTGAAGAATGAGAATTGGATTTAGAGAGATGACATCCCAGCCTCATTAGCCTTCAGCCAAGAAGGCCCCAGGGAGGCAGAGGTTTAAAGAACAAGCTGTCTCTGGAATCCCAGAGATCCGCAGTGAGCTCTCATTTTCGCATTTACTTACACTGTGGCAATGGAAAACTCTTGTTTTAGGAGTTACTTATAGGAGATGGGGATGTAGCTTAGTGGTACAGCACTATCCTAGCACATAGGAAAAGCTGGGTTCAATTTCCAGCATAGGAAAAAAAAAATGTTATTTACAGACATTAAGAAGATGTTTACAGGAGGAATGCTTTGTAGAATACAGAACAAAGGTAGAAAATTGGCCTCTGCAAATGACAAACTTCAGCTATGGTTACTGAACAACTAAAGAAAGTGTTTCAGGGAAAGTTCACCTATAGAGAACCATCAATAGCTATGTAATGATATTTATGCTGTCTAGATTTTAGTTCGTTTGATCTTTTTAAAAGAGGATGTCATGTTTATTGTTTTTCCATAAGAGGAACCCTCTCTTATGTGTTATATGTTTTCATTGTCAGACTTGACTTTGGCAATCTTGGCACTTCCCAGGTAGAGGTCCCTTGCTTTAAGACTTTCTTTGATGAAACTCCTATTTAATTATTGCAAAGTGAAGGACAAACTCTTGGTGAGTGAAGCACTGATCTTAACTCACTGAAGGTGAAAGGATGCTTGCCTGTGCATCAGTGTGCTCACTACCTTTGGTTTAATTGACTGACCCAACAGCAGCCTCTCCTGCCTTGCCTTACCCCCCACAGCTCTGTATTGATTCCCTGAGAAAGTTGCACTGAGGCAGCTGCTCACGAATTTCATTTTTCCATTCAGCTTTACTTTCTATTAGTTTAAACAGACAACACCACACCATCTCTTTCTCACTAAAGATACATGCCACAGAAGTACACAAACAAGTCCTGGAGCCCAGGGCATTCATTAAAGTAGAAATACAGTAAACATTTATTATATCAGAAATAGCAGACTGCGCACCACTGACCAAACAACGGATGTGTCAAAATGATGCATTAGTTGAATTTTGCTCCACTTTCCGCTTCCTTTTCTACCTGAGAACAACCAAGGTAGTGGTTAGAAAACGTAAAATAAAATTGGACTGAGTTGCAGAATAAATGATATCAAAAACTCTTTGCAGATGTAATAAAAGTAAATTGTTAGAGGTCATTACTTTTCATGTTTATTGATTTTAGCAGTCAATATCATTATTAGCTGGTAGGGAAACAAATTTATCATGAAGTTCCACATATGAAGTTAAAGGAAGGACAAAAGGAAGGTAATTTTATATTTGAGGAAAGAATACACTTATCAACTAATATCAAGGAACGAAGAATTCATAGCCAACTTTTTAAAAAAATTCTTTGTTATTAAAAGATGTAGATTGTGTAGAAGAGCCAAATATTCATTTTTAAATTAATATTATGTATCATATTGAAATAATATTTTAAAATGAGTCAAGGATGAATGAAATGTTTTTTCTGCCCAAGCATACCCATTTATACTTTCCAATATTGTTTTTCAAGTCCCCGAAGCTTCCTGACACCCTAACAGCAACATTATTAATAACATTACAAACTCCTCCATAAGCCCCACTAAGACAGAAACCTTGCTCATCTTCTCTTATTTCCACAGTGCCTGACATTTGAAAAGAAACTTAATGAATATTTTGGATGAAGAAGAGACCAGTAAGTTTTAATGTAATTTTGAAGAGACTGAATCCTCAACTGAGCACAATACCTTAGGTCCCCTGACTGCTGCCTCAGCTTAATATCCTGTTCTTCTAATATCTTATGACTGTGCAGATGTTACCAACAAAAAAGAGGCAAAATTCAACTAAGAAACAATGAGAAAGAAACCAAACTCCATGAACATTTTTCAAAGGGATTTGTGAAGATAAGATAATCAAAGAGCAAAACATAAATTTGTTGATATGGGCAGAAGTCTTTCACGTTGAATTCTACACTCTATTCCGGCCGCTCTGAAGCAAGATACAGAAACACAGCTTTTTGAACGAGATGTCTGCTAATCTAAGTCATTTCACTCAGTTATCACAGAAGGCTGTAAATGACTCAGTGATTTCTTCAAATGCTCTAGTGATCGGTTAACCATCCAGTGGACAGTTTCCCATACGCTAGGACTAAATGTTATTGTCTAGATTCCATTATGTGATGTGAAAGAAAATATTTTTTCATGAACTAAAACCCATCTTAACTATAATTACTTAAAATTTGTACAATTTGAAATGATAACCAATCTGCTTCAAAATTTTCCACTTAAATAAAACTTTTATTTATTTATTTTTTTGGTCTCAGTGCCAGACGGCATCCTTGTAGGCCCATGCCAAGCACTAACTGCATGCAGAGCAAAATGCTCCAATTTGCATTCTCCAGAAAAGGACAGCTCAACCAGATTTAATGTATTTTGGCTGGCAATTTGTATGCTTAGTCTCTGCCCAACATACTTTACTTTGAAAGAGCCAAGCTATAAAGCCTAGAATTATAGTTTATAATAGGAAGCCTGATAGAGTTGTTTCTACTGATATTGTACAGCTTTAGCAGGAGCGTAATTTGTATCTTAGAGATGGGAGTGTTCCTTGTGGACAAAAAAAGAATAGAGGGCTTTACAATGATTGTTTTGGAGAATTCATCTTTTCTAACTCTTTGCACATGTTAGAGTATTTTTAGGTCATTTTATTATTTATATATAATCAAAAATTATATATTTTCATGAGCCTAATTCAATTTTTAAAATACCAGAAATTTATAAAACAACATTTAAAAAAAAATAAAGCATTCATAAGCAGAGAGCTTCAGTTAACTTTATTCCCTTTGTTGATTACTTTCCCTGCAAACCCTTGGAAGGAGATTAGTGAGGAAAACGCAAAGTGGAAAGAAAGGGAGATTTTGTATATTTCTAAAGTCATTAAACACTGCACACGTTGCATTAAGTTTTTCTTTTTTAACATGAATTTTTCAGTTCTTTTACATTTCATTTTATCTTTGCCTGTCTTGGATATTCTTACTTAAATTATTGAGTATAAAGCTTAGTTTATCCATAAAACCCATACAATCATAAAATGGCACATAGGTGTATATATAGGCTACAATATGAGTGGAAAAATTCAATTTTAGTTTACAAGATTTCTCAAGAACACATTTCTTCTCATAAACTTGTTAAGTCAAGGTAGCATTATTTGCAATTAAAAACACATGATCTGTTGAATTAATTTTCAGTTAAATACAAAGATTCTCCCCACTTTTACTGTCCTTCATATTTTGAGTCAGGCTTAATTTCAGTATGGGTACTTCAACTTTGTTCTCTAAGAATCAATCCCTGAGATGATGATCCTATGAAATAGAACATGGTGGGAACACAGAGGAAAACAAAAAGTAAAACTAGTTAATAAAGTGTGGCTACAAAGCACATGGCTAATGTGTATACTGGATTTATTCTTGCTTGCAAATTCTGGGAATTTGTAACAACAAACCTCAGACATGTCCTCCTTAAAAATAAGGTAGCACCAACTATTATCAACCTGGGACTGAGACTATTGGGCAGAGGCAGGGAAGTGTTAATTCTCTGCAACTGACATACCAGACAAAAAGCTTAGGCAAAAGAGTGCAGAGGGAAGTCATTTTCAAGCACTGATTGGACCCTAGGGGATTAGAGCATCTCCCTTGCCATCTGATAATGCACATTAATATGACAATCCTGATTCTTTGCCTTTTTAAAGTTTAGTTTACTGTTTACTCATTTTTGTTTTACAAATGCATTCATCTGCAACTACTTGGATGTTAACAAGCAAAAAATCTAAAGAAAAAAAGGGAGTCTCCCATAAACTTTGAGAAGCACTGCTATAGAGGACTTCTAGCCCAGTTCTCAGTCATGGAAATGTAGCCATCAAATTTTTAGATTGTTTTGGGAGCATTCCAAAGCAGAGAAGATGCAAGACATGCACCTCACTTTGCAAGGAAGAAAGAGCTCAAGAACACTGTGAGCTTATTTAGAGGTAGACTTGAGCACAACCTTGAAGACAAATGCACACCTTGACCTGCTTATAAGTTACCAAAGATGTTAAATGTGCAGTCCACCACAACCCACTCACCAGCCAGAGGGAAGCAGAAAGTCAGTGGGAGAGCTGACCTCCAGATGGGTCCAAGCATCAGCTCAGAACACAGAGCACATGACTGGCTCACCAGCTGTGCCATTAA
This sequence comes from Sciurus carolinensis, assembly GCF_902686445.1. Taxonomy (NCBI): domain Eukaryota; kingdom Metazoa; phylum Chordata; class Mammalia; order Rodentia; family Sciuridae; genus Sciurus; species Sciurus carolinensis. The sequence continues at coordinate 26,353,155 of NC_062216.1, forward strand.
AAGCACATAGCAACAGTGGTGACTGGGCTGAGACAGGGTGATCTGTCTCATGGATGTTTGCTCGTGAATCAGGACTTCAGCTAACCTCATAGCTTTGTTATTATTTTCACTCAGGTTAGACAAGGCTAACTTTTCCATCACTGTGAATTTAGAATCTATTCAACCTGACTTTCTGCAGGCCCTTGACTCTTGATCACATCAAAGACAAGTTTTTAGTATTTAGAAAAAATCTTTTTTTTCTTCTAAAACCATTCTCCCACATAATACTGTCTCCAATGGTAAAAACACACATCTCCCTCCCACTCACTCTCATGCGATTGCCTATGCCTTTCAAAGACAAATCTAAGCTGTATTTACCTATCCCTTTCAAAACAATGCTTCTAACTAGCTATGCTTCCTGCACACATTTTAGGAAAAGGGAAATATGGATCAGAAAGCACAAAGAAAAATTTCACTATGTAAAATAGTATTTAAGACTTGCAGTTCTCCTACAGTGACATGTAGATAGGACCAAAATAAAATAAAAGTGAGGGTATTTTTAAGATAAGTAAGCTCAATCTAATTACCATTTTCAAGAGCAACCAAACCTAAATAAATTTGCATCTAGAATGAGAATCTCAACACCAAATTTTAGTGAAGAGAATTTGGCACTTTGTGAAACATATTTTATGTTAAAAGCTTTTTGAAGACTTTTTTGAATCCAGATATGGTATACCTTAACTCATTAATTCAGGTGATCTGTGGATTAAGCAGGTGGTATCCCTAGTCATTACAGTCTACTTAATAAATACTCCACACAGACATCCAAAACTTATGAATATTGATCCAACAGAAAAATCATTAAGGTGAGGCTAGAGGTAGCCATTCTCTTGGAAGCTGCTTCCTTCAGCGCCTGTGGTGTTGGCATGAATAGCTCAAAGCTGTCTGGAATTAATTTTTTTCTAAGGGAACTGCTGAAAAAGACAGGAACACATATCTTGGCGGAGAAATGAAGGGCTTCAGAGTACCCAAGAATTTTTCCCAAGACAAGCCAACTTGGTGCATCATATTAATATGAAAATTGTCCCTACATAATTAGAGGAGAATTCTACAGCAACTGACAAAATATTCCATACTCTTTAATCAGAAGAACTAGTGGACTGTGTACGTTATGTGGTGCATGCATATGCCATTTTCCCCAGGATAGGTACCCCAGCAACAGAGACTTTCTTTAAAGACTTTCTTTAAATTTTACCTTTTGGAGATCTCTAAACTTTTATAACAAATTAGAAAAGTACCCATTAGCCAAATAAAACTAACATAATCACAAATATGAGTTTAAAAGAAAAAGGCATATATATGTCTATTTGTGATTTGTGTGTGTGAATATTTATATGTATATGCATAAATATGCATACACAAAATAAAACTCAGAGTTAATAAGAATATCATGAGTATTAGTTATGTTGAGAAATAAAGGTCTACTTCTAGAATACATGCAGCTTCTAACTTTAGCATTTCTTTTTTCACTATCTTGAACTAATAGAAACTTTCAAAGTAGTTGTCATGAATGTTTCCTCTAATTGGCTTAGATGCTAAAAACTAACTTGTAAAAACAAATTGTAAAAGATGTATAAAAATCTAGAAAATAATCCAAGTGTCCACCCATTGGCAGAGTAAATGGAAGTCTTAATAATTGACTCTATTTTTCCTCCCTTCTGGGGCTTGCCATCCTAAGGTTCCACTGCCTAGCTAGTCTTAGATGTGGGAGCTACATCTGTCCATGAAAGTACTTTTCATGGTTTGGATGTGGTGTCCTGAGAAAGTTCACATGTGAGACAATGCAAGGTTTGGAAGATAAATGATTGGGTTGGAGTCTTAACCTAATCAGTAAATCAACCCCTAATGGATTAACTGAGTGGTAACTGGAGGCAGGTTGGGTGTGGCTAGAGGAAGTGGTTCATTGGGGGCGTGGCTATGGGGTAGATATTTTGTATCTGGAGAGTGGAGTCTCTCTCTCTCTGTCTCTCTGCTTCCTGTTCACCATATGAGCTGCTTCCCTCTGCTTCCTGTTTATCTTATGAGCTGCTTCCCTCTACTTCCTGTTCATTTTATGAGCTGCTTCCCTCTGCCACATTCTTCTGCCATGATGTCCTGCTTCACCTCAAGCCCCAAGGAATTGAGCCTGCTGACTATGGACTGAGACTTCTGAAACCATGAGACCCCAGATAAACTTTTACTCCTCTACAATTTTTCTAGTCAGATTTTTAGTCACAGTGGCAAACAAGCAGAATAAAACAGTACTGTTCTCCTTTTATTTATTACTTTTTTATTGGTTCATTTTAGTTGTACATGATGGAATTCATTTTTAAATTATGTAAGCATGGAATATACCTTATTCTACTTAGGACCCCTTCTTATCAATGTACATGATGGTGGGTTTCAGTATGTATTCACATATGTACATAGAAAATTTATTTTGGATTCATTCCATTGTTTTTCTATCTCCTATTCCCCTCCCTTCCCTTCATTTCCCTTTGTCTAATCTGGTGAGTATCTCCCTCCTTAGCTTTCACATATCAGTGAAAACATTAGACCTTTGGTTTTTTGGGATTGGCTTATTTCACTTACCACGATAGTCTCCAGATCCATTCATTTACCTACAAATATCATAAAGCCATTCTTCTTCATGGCTAAGTAATACTCCATTGTGTATATATACCATATTTTCTTTATCCATTCATTAACTTACTGCTATTTAACTTATTTAGAGATGTTCATAAGAAATTTGACACACATGATTCTTGAGAAATCTGTCTCCATATATATATATAATTAATTACATATAAAATTTAATATTTGATAATGATAAGTCCAGTATATTACAATAACTTTAGAAAGCAGGATCTTCCTAATCAATTGTGACTTGTAGGGTTGTGACTCAAGGGCAGAGAATCTCAGTGCAAATAAAAGTAATTAAAAGATAACATTTTACTTTTTTGCTTAATTGATTTAGATGAACTACACTTGCAAAGTGTCTTAGTCTACTTTGGACTGCTATAATAAAATATCATAAACTGGGTGACTTATAACCAATAGAAAATTCTTTTTCACAGTTCTGGAAACCGAGAAGTCTAGCAGATACAATCTCCTCTGGTGAAGGCCTACTTCCTTATCATTCACAGATGGGAGATGTTCTCCTTGTATATTCACATAGGGGATGGGACAGGAGATCTCTCTGGGACTTTAATCTCCTTCACTAGGGTTCCACCTTCAAGATCCAACCACCTTCCAAAGACTTTATCTCCAAATACCATATGTTATGGTTTTGATATTAAGTATTCTCCAAAAAATTCTGTTAATGCAGGAATATTCAGTGGTGACATGATTAGATTATGAGAGCTGTAACATGATTGGCTCATCCTAGTTTGAATAGACTGACTGACTCGGTGGTAACTGTAGACAGGTGGGGCATGGCTGGAGGAGGTGGTCACCGAGGGCATGGCTAGGAAGGGTTGGTCTTCCTATGGCTCTTTTCTCTCCCGTTTTCTCCCTCTCTCTTTCTCTCCTTCCTGAACCTGCCATGGGCTGAGTGGCTTTCCTATGTGAGCCCTTCCTTCTTGATGTCCTGTCTCACTGCAGGCTCACAGCAATGGATTTGGTTACCTGTTGCCTGAGACTTCTGAAACTGTGAGCCCCAAATAAATTCTTCCTCCTCAAAGTTGTCTTGATGGGTGTTTTGATCACAGTGAGGAAAACACTAAAACACAATGGGAATTAAGTTTCAACAAACAAATTTTGATGGAGCATAAATATTCAATCTATAACACAAAGATAATCAGATGAAATAGTACCAAGACCAAAATAATGATTCTTCACATATTCATATTGGTCAACTGATGAAATTTAAAACAAATAAGCAGTACTTTCTCTCTTTTTTGGGGCTCCATACATTGTGAAAATGTAGTGTGTGACCTCGGGAGAGTGAATAATTTTGACTTAGAGTTGAAGGGAATATATAGCAAATTTTGACAGTATCGAGTTGGTCTTAAAATGGAGAACAAAGGATATCCAAACCTTGCAACCCATGTTTCCTTCTTATGGTCTAGACAATTATAACTATATGAATGAATTCATATCCAAACAGAAGATAGAATATTACTTGATTATTCACTAGACCTGTGGCTTATAGCTCATTCTGTAGGACTCTGTGGCAAAAACAAAATGAAGCAAAACCAAACAAAATGAAACAAACAAAATAACTATGTACAGAAATAGCCCCCACTTTCTTTCCTCTTGTCTGAGATGGCCAGATGGTACAGCAGTGACCCATCTGCTTCCAAATATAGGCAGGAAATAGAAGAGAAGGAAGGAATCAGATAAGCCTATTTTGAAGGAGGATGAGCATTTGATCTTGTTAAAATTGTGTAATATTCTGGAACTAATAACTGCCCTACTGCTTTAGTGTTGCTTACTCCTATTTCCTACAGTTTTCCTAAAGTAAATGGAGCTCCTTCCCAAAGAAAAGCAAGAAATTGAAAAAAAAAAAAAAAAAAGTTCTACTTAATGTATTTGCTACACAGCAAGAGAAATCTCACAATAAAGTTCTTGGATCAAACAAGGTTGGAGAATGTGGTTTGTGCCTATATATCAAATTGAAGCTTTTTTTGTTTTGTTTTTCTTACCTTTCTCCAAAAACCAAAGCATTCAGGTCCACAGGGAAATCCAAAGTCCATTTAATCAACGGGATATTGCAAATGTTGAAACCTCTGGCCCCTATGCTTAACTGGGTCTCATCTGCTGCTCTGGGGATGGGGTGTACCTGAGACCCCCATCTGAGTAATATTACTCACTAAGAGGATATAGCTTTGACACCTTCTGAGTGAATCTGGTTCTGTTGTCAGGGTTCTTCCTCTCCAGATTGGTCTTTGGTTTTAGATTTTTCATGAGAAGTTCTGAAATTTCATTCTAGCCCACCCAGAAGTCAGTAAGCTTGGGTGGGGGGGACGGACACATTGTAATTGAATTCACCAATGACAATATTTTAAAAATATGTCAATTTATTATAATGAAATAGTAACCAAGTCAATTTAATGCTATTTTCTCAATAAAGCCTTTACTCCCTAAAGCAATGTTTCGAAAACCAAATATTTCACCTAGGAGAGAAATTGCTTAAGTAAAGATAACCACCAACAAAATGATCTTAAAAAAACACACTATTCTGAGCAATAATAAAGATTAACTTAAAATTCTGCCCTTCAATAAAAGAAATTAACATCTCCTCATTTTTCACTTAATAGTTTTCTCTGTAAGTGGTTTACATACTTGAATGTGTATTTTATGCATAATATTGAATTATGCATTTTTAAATTTCATTCTCCAAGGCAGAATTTTATTTTCAGGAAAAGACTTTCAGATATTATTTACCTAAGTTTATGGTATATTCAATACAATCATCATAATCAATTGCAATACTTAGTTCATTGGCTAATTAAACTGTTAACAATTTTCTACTGTTGTAAAGAACTCTATTGAATGTATTTGCCATGTGTAACTTCAGATTATTTCTTAGACTACTTGTGATAAATCAAGGTACTTAGATTAGAGTTTATGAATAATTTTAAGATTCACTATATATAATACAAAATTGCTACCCGAAAGTTTGTATCAATACCTATTTCACCTTGATATTTGCCATTTGTGATTTATCTTTAGTGAACTACTAGGTAAAGTTCATTACCTGATTTACATACTTGTCTTTGGATTTTTATTATCAATAGGCAGAAAAACCATCATAGATTATGTATGTTCATTTTTGTCCTATTATTACAAATATTTCCTCAGATTATAAACATTTTTAATGATTATTTTGCATATAAAATATTTTATTTTTATGAAGTTTAATTCTACCATTTTTGGTATGGAGTCTTGTTTCAAGAAAAACAAATATTTTGAAAGAACAGAAAAACTTTTGCCTAACCTATATTCCTTCATTTACTTTAAAAATTAATCACTTGTTTAACAAATTAACTTTTTTATGTTTCAGGAATGATATGAGAATGCAAATTGTGCCCTTTGTGGCATAATACTTCCATTAATTAGAGATCTGTGGAACTTTTATAATCATTCATTATGTGGATAGATATGGACATGGGTTCTTTTTCTCAGATAACTTTTTTTACTCTTATAATTCTATTCTAACTTTACCACCAATACGACTTCATGAGTGCTCTTACTCCATGTTATACTATCTGATAAATCCCCTCTAGGTACACTTTTAAAAACTATGCTTTTCTACTCTCACCTTATAAGTATTCCAACTATTTAAGATAATTTTAATAAATGGATAGAGATGGAATTACATATATATTATCAACTAAAAAAAACTCAATAAAAATAAACTTTCACATTCAGCAGTAGAACACTTGTCTTCAAGTTTTCTTTTATTTTTTCAGCAAGGTTTTGCTGCTATCATAGTTGTATTTTATTTCCTTGTTGATCTTTTTCTCACACATGGTTCCAATTTTATATCTGTGTGTGTGTGTGTGTACCCACACCTACTTATTTTTTTTCTAATTTTTTCTCTTGATGTCTTTTGCATAATTTTCAAACAACCACTCATTTGCTTCTCTTCACATAGTTCCTAATGCCTTCTTGCCATTTTCTTTATCTAACATAGCATAGGTTTTCTTTGAATAAGAAGTGGCTTCTATATGGTGAATGATGATCATGTGTCCCTATTTCCTTTCAGAATTCGTAAGGCTACTTTATCACTGACACATCCTTTGGCCACATCTTCTAAGAATGTAAAGAGAATTTTGATAAAATTGTGGTGAGCATTTGTTTCTGATTCTCCCTACTACTTCACCAGTTTTGTATCCCAGCCGCAAAAGTAGCTAAAATCTTATACTGAAATCTATATCAACATCCTACCTTATTATATCTGACTCTTTAGAAAGAAGATGTAGGTATCAGGTCATCCTTTTGTACACATTTTGCAATTGAAAGAGAATCAAGAATCTAACGTCTTGAAGAGGGGAGTCCATCTGGTCAAACTTGTACAGATTCTTGGGTTACCTAAAGGAGAGGTCAACTCCTTGGAGAAGAAATCCCTTGAAAAAGTGTGGGACTTTGTTTCTGCTCCCCATGAGATGCTGGATGTTCTCCCTGATTTACATAGAACAAGAGAAGCAGACATAATCTCTCTTGCTTCTGGGAGTGAAGAAAGCTTGCTGACATTCTTCAATGGACAGATCCCAGATCTCCAATTCCTTCATTAATGGGTCACTAAAAGAATACCATTTTCCAACCTCCCATGACTGTCATCTACACACACTTGACTTTAAAAGTGAATTCATATGGTGGAATGGGTCTCACAGTCACTGACCCAGAAAAATAATTACCTATTTAGAAGAATCCTGTGGATTGAAAGAGAAGATCCATGATGAATAACTTGAACAGTTGACTAATAGAAACACAAAAATGAGGGCAAGAATAAAAGGAAATGTCCATAAGACATAAAATAAGAAATTTTAAGATTTAAAAAACCAAAAAAAAAAAAAGATGTTTTTGAAATTGACAAAACGTCATGATTCTCAAATTATAAAATAGTAAAATGAAGTTGTTAAAAATATCATGAGTCAGGCAGGTTACATTTAGGTAGCATACATACATAGTGTGATTTTTATTTCTACTATGATGTTTATTTAATATCCTAGTCAAAAGTCAAGCCACTAGTAAGTGGTAGAAGTGATTAAAAAACACATCTGTCCATATTCTTCTCTATTATGTTATCTCTCCATGATACAAAACCAAAGTGGTAAACAGATTTTAATGGGAGAGGAGAGGTACGAAGGTATGGGCTCCCAGGAAACCCAGGAGAAAGAGAGGGCTCCACCAAGGCTACCTTACACAACAAGAATCCAGTTGGTTTAGGCAAAATTTCATCCATCTGGGACTGAATATTTTTCTTAAATTTGAAAAAACATGATTCTAAATAAAATGCTTTATTTTCTTCTGAAGGTGTCTAATTCTGCAGGAGAGAAAAACTATTACTTTGCACCAAATGAACACCAAAAAAAGCTAAATTAGTAAAACATGGATGAGCTTCAAAGAAAAAGGGGCTAGTTAAAATTTTAAAACCAGAAGCAAGTCTATAAATGCAAAGCATATTTGAATATTCTTCTGTTTATATTCATATAATATTCATATGTGTATATATGTGTATATGAAGTATTTATTGATAAATGCATATGCATGAGTGAAAACACTAAAAACACGTATGCATTAATTGCAATATATTCTTCAAAGTTTGTCTCTTCCTACATTTATCAAAACAAGTTCTAAAATGTTGAGTTGCTCAGTGTTTATCCTACTCAGTGATGCTGTATATTATCTGAACCCCCATGAAGAAGTAAAAATTACATTCCCCTAGGAAGACAAAGTGTTTTAAAAAATTGGTTGAAAGCTATATGCTTTGGAATCAGTGTGTGCATCTCATAGTTATTTGGAGAAAGATATATGAAGAAATTTAGAGCTTTGAGGTCATTTTCTGTTTATCAGGCCCTCCAAACACTCTCACTAGTATTTCAGTCTCACTGCCCAACATTTCACTTGTAAGACTTTGTAGAAACATTTTCCTGCACTCTTTAGATGAGTTGTTAATTCTCACAATGCAACTGACTTATTTTGCAAATTTTTTTTTTAAATCTTCTGGATGATTTAACAGAAACGTACTCCTTTGAGTAGATATAAATTAACACCAAATCACATGGGCTCTGAGGAAAAAAGTAAATGTGAATTGCTATGTTTAGCCTTCATTAAAAGCTGATACAAATGAGGAAAAGAAAAAAAATGAATTTTTCCAAAGTTGAAGGAAACGCACATGTATACTAATATGCTGAGGACACAGATTACCTAAAACCAAGAAATTAGTTATTTCACAAATTAGAAAAACACTTCTTTATTTTTTCCATGGATTGTTTTTCTTAACAATGGAAACTCTCAGTCCCTTTCCTTTCTCTCTTCCTTTCCTTTTCCCTCCTTTCAATCTAATATGACTAGACAATATTTTGAGCACATATTTATTTTAAAAATTGAACCACTCTTCTCCATGGGCTGATTTCCCACCCACAAAAGCAGAGGCTCCACTATTGAGTATCCCAATATATTATGTTGTAATGGAGAGTGAGCCACTCAGTAACCTGATTTGCTCATATGATACAAATTAATTCTGTCATTCAAATGTGGCAAAATCTTCTCAAGGTCCTTTGTCAAGTAAAGGAAAACAATTTTGGGGGGATTGCTGTGAATTGAACCAGGTGTACTTTATGACCAAGCTACATCCCCTGCCCCTTTTATTTATTTATTTATTTTAATTTTGAGACAGGCTCTTGTTAATTTGCCTAGGTTGGCCTTGCATTTGCCATACTTCTACCTCAACTTCCCAAGTAACTGGGATTACAGGTGTATACCAAAATGCCCATCTAAAAATAACTATCTTTATCACATCATCTTAAAAGTCTAGTTGGCAGTTTGGAAATCTTAATAAAGGACAATTCAAGATGTCTGAGAGTGTTCATAAGTGAGTTTTCATTATTGTTTCATTTTTAATTAAGTATTAATTTGTCCTTACTGTCTATTACCTTTGTACTTCTTTCTGTTACTAAAGCCTTGAATAACAAGTTATCTTCACTAAAAAACCTGTAAAGTGATTTGCAATATAAATTTCTTTAGAATATAATATGACTTATTTCAGAGCAATTAACACCTGAATTTACAAACTTTGTGCTTCCAAAACCATTGACCCTAAACAGTCTTAAATGTAAATATTATTAGTAGTAGTAATAGGGATGGGAAAGGGGAATGGATGAGCACTAAGTTACAGTTAGATGAAACTAAGCAGTCCTAGGGTGCTGGTGCACAGTAGGGTAACCATAGATAACAACAACAACAAAAAAATGTGCTGTATATTTTGAAAAGCTAGAAGAAAAGCTCCTGACTGCTTTTATTATAAATGAACCAAAAATGCTTGAGACAGACATATTTAAACTGATTTAAACATTACCCAATGTATACAGATATTGAAACGTCACATTGCCACACTGTTATGTACAGTTTTCAGGTTTCTATGTATCAGTTTAAAAATTAACTTAAGATTAAAAATTAGTACAAATGATAGTAACCATTTCTCTCTCTCTCTCTCTCTCTCTCTCTCTCTCTCTCTCTCTCTCTCTCTCTTTCTCTCTCTTCCAGTTTAGGACCTTGCACATACTAGGCAATTGCTCTACCACTGAGCTATACTCCATTTCTTAAGGACTTGGCATGTACCAACATTGCACTCTGTCTAGTTGCTTTGAGGCCTTTATTTCATATTCATTCTCAACTTTGGAGATTGGTATTTTTGTCCCCATTTTAGAGTTATAAACACTGAGAGGAAAGTTCAACTATATGTTTAATGTCACATAGTGTAAAAGAGATTCAAACGTGAATCAGTCATGTCTCCCTTTCATCCAAACTATTGCAATATTTAGACTCACCAACCAGAATCATTTTGCCATAAAATAAACTAAATTATGGTCACATTTATATTCTTACAAGACTATTGTTTCATAGTGCCTTACCTCCCCCAACCTCATGTCTCTAAATACACACATTTTTTTTTTTTTGGCTTGGTAATATTTCGAATTTTTTTAAAAAGTAAATAAACATCATGAAAGATTTTTGGCTATGAATTAAAGTCTACCCATAAATTTTCAAAGCAATAAATAACCTATTGTGGCTAGATCCAGTCAGCATTCCAAAATACATTTCAACAAAGCATGCCACACATTTTAAAAAATGCAATTCTAGGAGATAGCCACATTTTTCATATGACTGAAATCACTTGGCCTTTTGCCCTGTGCTTCATGAGGCAATGGAGAGGTGTACAGAGAGGGGAAAAACACAGCCTGTCTGGGCTTCCGAGTCCCCTGCCAAGTCCCACTATCAGAGAGAACATAAATAAGACCTCCCTTCCTGGGATCATAATTCATCACTCTATCTCCTTTCTTCTTCCCTTGTTACCAGGGAGAAGCAATGTGAAATTTAATAAGTTGAATAAAAGTTATTTCCCCCCCATCTGTATGAATTTTGGCAGGGTGCCTCAAGAAATGGTTTCGCTTGCCAGGAGCCGTGTAATACCAAACTCCTGCCTACCTGTTGTTGGCACCAGAATAAGTTTAAGAACTTCTTAGACTGCCAGAATTTCTTCTTGCTTCCACTGCTGTGAAGTAAGTCCTTTCAAGGCATCTTAGCACCTAGTGTCCTAGGGCACCCTCCAGGGGGGCAATGACCTAGCTGGGTGACTGAATGGGAACACAGGTAGAGGTGTTTGACTTCTCCTTCTTCCATTAGCCTTCCAGAATTCAGGGGCAGAGATACAATATTTCATAACACTTCAGTATAATTTGTTTCATCAACCTCATGAAATTAACAGAAATCAAAATTAGCCATGTTATGGTTGATGTCAGGGTTTTTTTAAGTAAAAGTAAAAGGTGTTCATATTTTAAATGCTTGTGAAATATCACCAGCTTTTTAAAAAATTATTATTAAAACTGACTTATTTTGCAGGGCCTGTAATCCCAGTGGTTGGGGAGGCTGAGGCAGGAGGATCTGCTGTTCAAAACCAGCCTTAGCAAAAGGGAAGGGTCTTTAAGCAACTCAGGGAGACCCTGTCTCCTAATAAAATACAAAATAGGGGTGGTGGTATGGCTCAGTGCTTGAGTGCACCTGAGTTCAATCACTGGTACCAAAACAAAAACAAAAAAAAAAAACAAACAAAAAAAACTTGACTAATTTCCAGTTTTTTTCCTTAGAGCAACACATTTCTTCTCTGTTTCTGTTCTTTTTCCTAAACATATTTGCCTCTGAAAAATGTGATTTGCAGACCCCTGTATTTCAATTAAATAACATATTCTATCTGTTTTGTCATGATAGATAATTGCTTATTGACCAAAAGTGACTACTTAGCACAGATTCCTTGCCATAGTTTAGTCTGTTCTTTCAAGTGCTACAAGCAGTTCTTCATAAAGTCCCACATCTTTCCTGGGAGGTACAGGAAGAAAAAGTGTAGGCATGTTAGCTTTATTTATATGCTGGTTTTCTAAACTTTATAGTATTTTTATTGTTCTTAATTGGAATGTCTCCAATTGAACAAAACATTTTTAAAAGTATGTGCCTGGATTGCACACAATAATGCTCTTCTGAAAAACTATCTCCTTTATTCTTTATGTGATACATCTCTCATGGATCCAAATATGAATCCCAATTTCCCCTTTGCCAAAGCATTACCTTTCATCTTCATAGTAAATGAGTGGCCCACTATTCAAATCCTTTTCCTATAGTATTATATCATTTTCTCCATTGAGTCATTTAAATAAGGGTTCTTTCTTTCCAAATGAACTCACTCCTTTTTAAAATGCATATTTTTGATTCAAATCCATGCCAGGATCTTCATAATACCACATGCTAACTGCAAACATTGGATCCAAAATATTGGCCATTTTAAATTTTGTAGACATTGCTGTCAAATCACGCAGGAACTTATGCTAATTACATGGCCTTCCATCAGCTTCTCCTGACTTACTTGTTTAAAGACAGTGACACCTGATTCAATATTATGATTATTTGTCTTTTGGTGCCTACATGTCTAAACTAATTTTGATGGTAAACATTTTATTTAATGACTGATTAGTGTAAACTTGAGAACTTGGAGACAAATTGGTTTTCTAAAGTGTAATCAAAGTCATCACCATAGGAATAATTTTCATCATCTGTACAACACTCTTCCTTGCTTTATACTTTTGGGGCATGGGCTAAGTGGTTAGTGGTGTATTGAATATTTTTCAGTTTCAAGAGCAATTTTCTTATCTAGAATGGGTAAGATGCTTGAACTTGAGAGAGTGGTGGATAAAACAGAATTAAGACTTGAACTTGAATAGGAAATTATACCATGTGGTTGTCTCCTCCTTGTGAAGTTTGGGTGCACTTGACATCACCTCTTATCTAACATCTGGACCTGGTTATTCTCCTTACTAGCCACAGTGATTAATTTAACAATCATAGAAAAAATCCACCAACATGTGCAATATTACATGGAAGATTATTTTAGTAAGATTTTACATGATTTTCTCTAACAAATCTTCATGCTAATATGGTAGAAGTAGCCTAAGCATTCCTAGTTCATCAAAAATTTGAGTTTCACTTGTCAACTGATTGACTATTCAATGTAACTGAAATTCTTTAAGTCTTGGTGTTATTTTTAGTCCCAGGGTATGGCTCTGACCTGAAAATCACTGAAAAGTTGCAAGTCAAACAGATTGAAACATATAGGAAATAGTTTTTGTATGTTGTGTTGTAGTTTTTGACCCCTGAGACTAACTTTTTTAAAAATTGCAAGGTTTTATATTTTAGAGCAGTATTAGGTCCAGAGCAACATTGAGAGGAAGATTCAGATACTTCACATATACCCTCCTCCCCTACACAAGCATGGCCTCTCCCATCATCAAGATCTCCCATCAGAGGGTACATTTGTTACAACTGATGAATCTACATTAAAATACCTTTATTGCTCTAAATTCCTAAGTTACATTAGGGTTCACTTTTGGTGTTGTACATTCTATGGGTTTGGACAAGTGTCAAACAACACGTCCTCATCATTGTTGTACCATGCATAGTATTTTCACTACTCTGAAGATCTGTGCTCTGCTATTCATATATCCCCAAATTCTGGGCAACCAGGGATCTTTTTATTCTCTACTGAGTTTTGCCTTCTCCATAATGCCGTGTTGTTGAAACAACACAGTATGCAGTCCTTTCAGATTGGATTCTTACCCTTAGTCTTACCTATTTAACATCCCTCCATATCTTTTCCTGGCTTGACGGCTCATTTCTTTTTAGCACTGAACTCCATTCCTTTGGTTTGATGTACCATAGTTTATCTGATCACCTATGAAAGGACATCTCGGCAATTATGAATAAATCTGTTATAAATGTCTATATGCAGATTTTAGTGTGGACAAAAGTTTGCAATACTTTGGGTATCAGGAAGGATGATTGCTGGAGCTATGTAAGAGTGCTTTTGGTTTTGTCAGAGACTGTTTTCTAAAGTGACTGTACCATTAGCAACCCCACCAGGAATGGATGGAGCTCCATATTCTCTCCAGCTTTTTTTGTTGTTTTTTTTTTTTGTTGTTGTTGTTGTTGGTACCTCATGAGACTGAATTTTTTGAAAACAAAAACTCAACTGTTAACACAAATTTGTGGTTTCTAAATTACTCTTTTCTGATCTTTCCATAGCTACAATCAACAAGAACAGAAGAGATTGTAGTGCCATTTGTTATTGAAATGTATATTTTCTTTTGCTCTTCTGTCTCCAAATTTCCCTAAATAAATACTAATTTCAAAGGTGAAGTTTTTGGCAGTAACATCAAGTCATATTAAAATAAGCACTAACGGAAGTTTCTGTAAAAAATGTGACTAATATTATTAATATTTATTAATAATAAATGAAATTCTGTGAGCTAGAAAGAACTGCATACGCTTGGTAAATTTATAAAAAAAATTCTGCTTTCCATTTTGGAGCTACTTAATTTGGACCTACTGCTAAACAAAAGTTGATTTTCAATTCTCTTAATAAACAGAAGCATATTTTTCCTTGATACACATCTCAGAATGATATTTCAAATATAAAAATGTCAATATATATTAAAAACATTTAACTAAGTATACTGTTACTCCACATTTGGGGGGAAGATAACACTCTTTAAAATTATCTAGTTAGCTAAGTTATGTAGGCATGTAGCTATTTATTTTTGTGCAAGCAATTGAGCTTTATCAAGTGTCAGAGGAATAATCCAGACAAAGGTAATTGAAAGTGTTGTATTTTCTTATCTATTACATGGTGCAGTGTGCATTGTGTGTTAATTTACTATAGGTTTTTGCATTGTGTAATCTATGCACAAATGGCAGGCTTCAGGGGATTTTAGAGAAATCAAAAGACAATTTCAATTTTCATTGATATTTACACCCTCACTGGTGTGTGTGTATGTGTGAGCGGGCATGTTGGTATTTTATTTTATGGAAATTTATGCTTTACTTATATATATATCACTTACCAAAAGTTTTATTGCAATAACTTTTAATTTTGAATCATTATTCCATTTAGTAATTTGAATAATAGTAACTATAATACTAATGATATTATTGATGGTAATTACAATTTATTGAGTGCTCATGCTGTTCCTGATAGTATCATAGGTGTTTTACACATATTAACTCATTTTTCAGTACAATATATATAATTAGCTCCAAAATGTCCATGAGAAAACCAAAGGGTTCATTGGTTATTGACAGTAAGAATCTCGTTAAAGTCATACAATTTGACTTTTTTTGATCCCAGGAACTTCTGTACTCAAACTATATCCCTTCCCACTATATCATTAGTGGTGGAAAAGGAAATTTAGAAAATGATATGGTAGCTTGCCTTGTCTGAAGTAGTTCAAAGATTCCAAGTATCATCATTTTAAAGTATCTTCACTTTAAAAATATAACACAATGGGTATATTTGAAATATTCCAATTCTTTGCCTTGCTTTAGTAAGATAATCCCTAGGCAGAAAATTTTCTCTTTCCTTTTACACTATACCCTACTTCTTTGTTGAATATTGTTAGTATGTCTGACCTGGACTCTTTTTCTTTTCTTTTCTTTTCTTTTTTTTTTTTTTTTAATCTCTTTCTGTGACGTAGGAGAACAGCTTCATGGTCTCAGAATTGGTGTAGGGCTGTTGTGAATTTTAGAGATATGTGATCTCATCCTTTTAGAGTGTTCTGTTGAGTCACAGTACCTCAGTTCTCTGGAATGATCCACAGTTAGTATCTCTTTATCACACCTGAAGTTTACCCTGGTCATTTTGACAGAACATGACTTTTGGATCGTCCCCATATCCTGATGACCCTGCTGTACATTGCTAGTTTGTTTCTTCCCAAACAATCATTTCACTGAATTTGCTCTCTTGCACCTCAAATTCACTTGCATTCCTCTATAAATGTAAACCATTACCTTCTTCCTAATCTTTATGCACACTTCAGTGATGACCCGTCTCATACTTCACAGGAAAAGAAAACAATGGAATGAAAACTTCTTGGTCTTCTTGTTAGTAAATTTATGCAAAGGTCTATTTATCTATACCCCTGCCATCTTTTTTTATGAAGAATGATGGGCCTCAGATTTTATTAGCGGTTAATGCCTCCACTTTCACCACGGTTCTTATCCCACTTTTTCTGTGTAAGGATTTGTTCGTGCACTATTCCCTTTCTCTTTCACTTCATCAATTAGAACTCACATCCTAGACCTTCCCATCTCTAGTCTTCCTTAGTTTAAAAAGAAAAGTAAAACCATCCATACTACTCTATACAATTATAACCTTTCAGTTTCTTTTACTGGTTCATTCTTCTCTGTCACACTTCGAAAGTCAAAGTAACAAAACTGTTCTCCTATCACTTCTCTCCTCTATTCTTCTTCATCCTTTAGTTTTCTTCTTTCTGCTCTTCTCTCCTCTATGGATACTCTACTTAAGTGATTTTCCTGAATTCCTAATCCACCCATTCCATGTTTACGCAATGATTCTTAGATTTTCATTTGTTGCTCAGATTTATCTGGCGAAATTTGTACATGTATGTTGAATGGTCTACTTGGTCTCTGCAGTCGATATCTAATTAGCATTTCAAACTTAGAATGTATAGAGCAAACTTCCTGATCTCTATCCAATCTTGGCTTTTATCCTTACCAGTTTGTTCAGGTCAAAAATATAGGAAGAATTTTTATTTTCCATATTTATTATATCTTTATCTAAGTAACTAAGTTCGACAAACACCATTTGAAACATTCTCTGAAAGTGTCTGCTTTTGCTTTCTCTATTATCAAGAGCCTAATTCCAACTGCCTCTTTCACTTGGTCTTGTCTTAATGCTCCTGAACTAATTATATTAGCTTCCTTGCTTCATTTATTCCTACATAGCCTGTCAATCTCAGGATAAAATCTAAACATCATTCTTTGCTAAACGATCAGCCTCCTGTCTACTCTGATGCTGTAACACACTCCCTCTCAAATTCTATGCTGTCATCGCCACTTTATAGGACATGAACCCCAGCATTTGGAACAGTGAACAAGCTGTTTTCTCTCTGTAGAATGTACCTTTGTGCCCTTCCATTCCTACAAAGGTCCAAAACCTTCTCTGAAAATATTTTTCCTACTCTAATTCTTAAGGGTTCTTCTCTTCCTCAAGTCACATTTTATCCCATCACTGTTTCATTCTTTTTCATTTTTCCCTAGTAGATACAATGTGAATTTGTGTAATAATCTGACCCACTCCTTCAGAATATAACCTCCATATGAACAGTGTCTCTTTTAGCCTTGCGGTGCTCACAGCCATTAGTACTCATCTTTTAAGAAAGAATGAGATTGCTTTACCCTTGCACACATAGCCCTTATTGAAGGCTTCTAACTGTATTCTCCATCATAAGTATTTTACAAGGAGCATCTTTGAGCAGACTGTGTAAGCAGTTTGGCAACTGGATTCTTATTTTGACTTAGTTCATTCATCGCTCTTGGCAGCACAAGCCAGGGACAAGGGCTCCCTAGTTTCCTCCTGCACAAATGTCAGGTTTGGTTTGATTGCCATCCACAAATTCGTATTGATGCCAGCACTCACAGATGGGCTAATGGGCCTCCTAAAGAGACTCAGCAGAAATTGTCCTTTCCAGCTGGAGGCTGAAGAAGACTGGCTGAAATATTAGAAGAAATCCACCACAATATAATTATTGGATAGTTGGACTTCTAGTCTGAATATGTAAAATGTTTTTTTCTCTATATAGTTTGTAATCTAGGTCAGTAAAGATGATTCATGTCAGCTATATTCTATCAGCGTTCAAAACAAATCCTAAAACCAGTTAATGCTAGCACTAAAACTCATTTAGCTGCTATTCAGCATAAAAGAGATTCTTCAAAATTAACAAATTAATCTTAAATATTTGTAGTATATGCATATATATTGCTCATAAATTTCTCCATATATAGTATGTACTAATAAACGTGTATCTTCAGCAGCACCATTAAGCTATAAATGATGTTTTATCTAAGACAATTCATCCACAAAATCCCACATGGGGAATTTGATATTTGCCTTGACTAATTTAATCATTCCACAAATATCAGTTGAAAACCTACTCTGTTCTAGGCATGGTTATGGGTAAAATAGTATAATATGAACACTTGTTTTATTTTTTGTTTGTTTCTTGAGTATGTGTTAGTGTTTGGGGAAAAGGTAGCAGGAGATAAACAGTGTTTTCATATTCGTTGTACTGTGGTCAGCCTTCTGAATGCAATCAGCTGGTAAGGAGATGATAGACAACAGAGAGTGCAGAATTGTATTCTCCATGGTTACTTCCCTGCCTTCTGTGTAAGGTGGCATAGAACAGCCTTGGTGATGTGGGATTTGGAGTTTTCTAGTAAAAAGCGTATGTGACGGGGGGGAAAAAGCAATACCCTTGTTCCATTATTCTAAAAGTGTATATTCTAGCCAGATGTACTGGAGCACACCTGTAATCCCAGAAGCTAAGGAGGCTAAGGCAGGAGGATCACAAGTTCAAAGCAAGCCTCAGCAACTTAGTGAGGTCCTACTTAGCAAGACCCTGACTCAAAATAATTAATAAAAGGGGGCCGAGGATGTAGCTCGGTGGTAAATTGTTCCTGGATTCAATCCCTGGTACCAAAATTAATTAATTAGTTAATTATTAAATTAGTAAAATAAAAGTGTATATTCTAAACATAAAAGGGAGCATTGTGACCGAGGGAAAGAGGATGAGTTACCAGTTTGCTTTCAGGTTACACTATTATTATTCATAGTTGCTTGCTGACATATTAGATGTAGGCATTTGCAGGTTACTCAATTAAAAAGAAATGGAAACTCAATGAAAATGTTAATCTCTACATTAATGACATAGGTGTCAACAAATTATAGAACACAGTAGAAGATGACTTAATAATGAATATGTTATTTGCGTATCCCAGAAAACATGAACTATTTATTACACAAAATGATTTTTCTCTAAGCACTCATCCTGCAAAAATATCTTTGCAATAAACATTTGAGGAAAAAATATGTTTGATAAATGCTATGATTAAAGACTACTGAATAATATTATTTTATATTATATTGAGGTGTATGAGAGGACTCACAACACTCAATTGTGTTGATCCCAGATACATATTAACTTACTTAATCATAGAGGGTTTTAAATAAGTGATATATTTTGGAAACACATCAGAATTTTGTCAGATCCTATGAACTTAAGTAGACTATCTAATAAGGGTGAAGATTACTGTTTTAAAAAACGATTCTAAATACAATGGTTTTAGTGTAAGTTATAAGTAGATTCCATCACACGAAGTTATCCAGATACCAACACCAACATGGGGGTGTGGGTGGAAAGATTGGTTCAGCTCTGTCAACTTGAACCCTAGATACCTTTAAATTGGGCCTCATCATTTAAGACAGAAATTTTTCTTTCCTGTGTCCTGGAATAGGATTTTAATTATAGTCCACTTCCACACTAATGAAGCGAGTATACCATCTTTATTTAAATGTTATTCTAAGACTGGGGTTGTGGCTCAATAGTAGAGCACTTGCCTAGCATGCCTGAGGCTCTGGGTTTGATCCCCAGCACCACATAAAAATAAGCAAATAAAATAAAGGTATTGTGTCCATCTAAAACTAAAAGGATAGCTTAAAAATGTTATTCTATTAGATTTCCTATGCTGAATAAGCTTAGGTTATATCATGCTTCCTGAACTCCATGGCATCACAAAAAAAAAAAAAAAAAAAAAACAGATTAAAATCAAGTTTGGCAAGTTTTCTCTAGGTGGGAAGTCCATTTGTTCTTCTTGAGAACAAGCAAAACTACTTATTAAGAGCTTCCTGAAGTAAGGGTGTCAGACAAAGGCACTTGTAGAGACTAAAAGACCAGGAAAAAAATGGAAAAATGATGTAGTGGAGCAAAAAGGGAGGCTTCAAGAATGGGTTGATCAGAGGCTGACGGCATGTGGAAACTGTAGGTGGGCTACCTAGAAGCAGAGGATGCTGAAGTTAGTTAAGTGTACATAGTTGACTTTCTTTCTCTCTAAGTTTTAAGCAAGATAAAAGAATAATTTCATACCCAAACAAATCTAAACATTACTTCCATTAAAATCTTAGCCCAAGTCAGGCATGGTGGCAAACACATGCAAATCTAGATAATATTCAAGAGGTTGAGGCAGAAAGATTGCAAGTTTGAGGCCAGAGCAACTTAGGTAATATCTGTCTTGAAATTTAGAAAACAAAAAAAATTTAAGAACTGGGGGTGTAACTCAGTGGTAAAGTCCCCTGGGTTCTATCTCCAATTAACAACAACAACAACAAAATTCAGCCAAGCCACCATAATTTCCTGATTACACATAGCCTCCTCAATTAATTCATCTGCCTTTCTTCAGCCTTTCCCTTACGTAGTTTATCTTTTCCACCACCTTCAGTAATTCATCTTCTTCAGTAAATCAACATACGTCCTCTCTCATTTCACATGACAAAATGTGATTCTGATCCTTCCTATGGCCTCTAAAACCCTTTATGTTTTTTTCCTGTCTAAATCTTATCCTCAGCCCAGCTCTCTTCTTCATTGTCACTAAATACAATTCCCAAACCTTACACTAATGATTCTTGCCTCCGCAATCCTACCCTTACTGTTTCTTTTGCTTAAAGTCATCTGTTCCCAGATTTTCAGTTACTTACTTTTCATGTTGAGATCTAATTCATATGTCTTATTTTCACAGAGTACTTTCCCAGCTATAAGAGATTCATGGACATTCTCTACCACATTATTTATTTTATCTTCCTAATAACACTAATAGCATTTGAATAATTTTTTCTCTGAATGTAAGCTCCTTAAGAGGAGATGGACCAATTTTTTCTGATTTACTGACATAGCTATGAAATGTGCAGTATGAGGCTTAGAGCAGATACTGAAGATTTGCTCATTAATTAAAATAAATTGTAGCTCCAGTTCGACTGCTAAAAAAAAAAAAATGAGATCTGGGAGAGAAGCAGTATTCAGGTTTACTTGGAATATGGAAGGCAGGTGTTTCTGGGACAGCAGCTGGCTGCTATGATTTTGATTGCTTATAAAACATTCATAAGTCAAAAAGGGAAAAGAAATAACTATGGACACCTCTTTCCCTCTAGAATTTGACCTGGGGAAATAAACAAAGGTCAAATAATTTTGATGGATTCTGCCATTGACTAGCTGTTCTCAAGCAGTAATAATTAATTAAGAAACTGTCTTAAATACAGCTAATCCATTGAATGTAGCTGGAGAACAGCAGCAGGACTGAGATTCCTGAGCTCTACACTAAAAGGTTTGAAAGAGATTCAAAATTTAGCTGAGGGATGAGCTCTTTGATTAGACTGTACTAACTAAGGACAGGTAGAGACTTAAAGTTGGAGCAATCAGACCTTATGTGAAGGATGTAGCTTTGGTATAATAGAGCATCGACATCAAAAGATCAGAATCAGTCTCATGTTACCACTTCTTAAGTGAGGTAAGACCTTATCTTCTCTCAGCCTCTACTCCATGACCTGAAAAATGGGGATAATGACAGCTGGCTCATAGTTTGTTATGAATAAATGTGATAATGTGGTCATGTTTAAAAATCATAAAGTACCATACAAAATTTAGGAATCATCTGAAAATATTCTAATCTCTGAACTAGGCCCAGGGGAGTATGCCCATAATCCCAGCAGTTGGGGAGTCTAAGACAAGTCTGAGGCCATCTTTAGCAACTTAGTGAGACTCTGTCTCACAATAAAAAAATAAATAAAAAGGACAGGGGATATACCTCAGTGGTAAAGTTGGTCCCAGGATCAAACCCCAGTACCAAAAATATTTTTTATTTTTAATGTTTAAAATTTTAGACTCACTTAAGCTGTTTGTTGGTAACTAATTAAACATTACCTTATAACCAATAAAACTAGCTTCTTAAGAATGTTCATGTTGGTCTGGGGTTAGAGCTCAGTTGGTAGAGTGCTTGCCTTGTAAGCACAAAGCCCTGGGTTCAATCCCCAGCACCAAAAAAAATAAAAATGAAAAAAGAATGTTCATGTTTATTCCCGATCTTATAATCTCCATCTTTACCATTTAAAAAATAGTTGAGCATATTAAATTGTAAATGCATAAGAATTTGTGTATGAGTGGGAGAGTGAAATTGATGAAACAAAACAAACAAAACAAAACATTTCTCTGATTAGACTAAGCCAGTTTAGTGACAACTCTTGTCAAAAGTATATTTCTATCATCTACACAATTGTCTTGTGTGGAGGGTCTTTTTTAAATTTTGGGAATTGTTATTCACATGCATTATGAGTTAAGTGTTTTTATTTAATATTAATTACACCTGGTCATGTAACTATGATAATATCTAGATTCACACAATGCAAAAGTGAAGTTGTGCATTCAGGTACTATTTAATGCTCTGGGGAGAGTGTCTTGAAACAAACAAACATCAATAACGATAACAAAAACAAACAAACAAACAAACAGATACTGTCTCTACTCATCTCATAGTTACAACACCACACTGAAAATGGCTTAAATCAAGCAATGATGTTTGCAAATTGGAAAGACTGCAATTGAAATTGTGACAAATGCACCAAAGGAGAAATGTTTTTTTTTTATGATTAGGTACACCAAAAAGAATTTCTCAACTGGGAAGATGGAAAAGGAGTTTTACTTTACATGCTGACTTTCAGAATATGCTACAAATGCTAACTTGAAATATGCTATGATATTTGAAAACTTTCTTTTTCACTTTTAGTGATTAGAATCTAATAATAGACTACTTGAAAAATATTTTTATACATACACCAATGATTTTCATATTACTGACTAACCTGCCTGTTTTCTATCTTCTCTTTTACTATCAATTGTTATACAAATTTCAATTAGCTTTGCATTTTAGGAGTATTATTGTGATGATATTGTTATTTTTAAAACACTGTATTTTTCTACTTTTTTTTTTTTACCGTTTTTCTACTTTTTTTCTACTGTTTTTCCATTCTACTGTTCTATTGGAAAAACAGTAGAATGAAACAGACAGTATTACCCTATGTATATGTATGGTTACATGAATGGTGTGAATATACATTGTGTACAACCATAGAAATGAAAAGTTGTACCCCGTTTGTGTACAATGAATCAAAATGTGCCTGTAAAAATAAAAAAATACTTTAATACAAAAAACACCATATTTTTATTATGTTTACATTTAGAAAATCTTGTACATATTCTTGTTTTATCTTCTCTATGACTTATAAACAAACATTTCCAATAATTTAAAAGCCACCTATCCATGTTCTGATTTTTTCCTCCTTATTTAAATGACCCAAGACATTTTCTCAATTGAAGTAATTTATATTTTCCTCCCTCCCTTCCTATTTCTTTCTTTCTTCTCTCCTTTATAAAACCTTCTCATCCCTATGTTGTATCTTAATGAAGGAAAATGTTTTTGGTCAAGATGGTCTATAGCCCTCAAAATCTTACCTTGTTCCTATGCACTGCCAGAAATGAGAGCGAGAGAGGGAGTGAGAAAAAGAGGAATAGAAAGAAGTGGACAATCCTACAGAACAATATGGAAATTATAGGACTGAGTAAATTAATAATCCCCGGTATGTTCAATATCCTGATGAGTTATGTACACTTTAAATGTTTTTCTTAAATATCTAAGAGTTGAAATTATAGTATACTGCATAAAGCTATGCAGTCTATTCTCACAAATCATTTGACTTTGGCCTGAATGAATTGTTGAGGCTCTTCCACGGAGAGGCAATTTTTCAGAGGAAAGATTCCTTTGGGTAAAAACAAACCTTCCTCAGCAACATGCATCAGGTTGTGTGTTTTCCCCTAATAGCACCACCATTTTGAGAATTGACCTAGATGTCCAAGAAAGTCTTCATTATTGAGGATTTATGTTTCTCTGGTGGCTTTCATTTGCTAAATTAGCCTCTGCCGCATATTAAACATTGATAGCTAATGCTACTTTATTGCTGCTGGTCCTATTCAGCATCTCTTTTCACAGAACACAATCTACATAATTAGAAAATAGCATGACTTCTGCATCTAGCACATCAGGAGGGTAAAGATGTTGTACTCGTGCTTTCATTTCATATGCCAACCTTCATAATGCTGATGTGATAATAACATTCTTTCAATTTTATGATGGTAATAGGTGTACTGAATTGTCTTGCCAAAAGTACAAATGAAACAAAGGAAAGATATGAATTTATTAAGACAAGGAAAACATCACATTTAACTTAGATGTCAAATTAAATTTTAGAAAAATTTAGTACTGCAAGAAATCACCATTTCTGAACTGTCACCAAGAAAAATTGTTACACAAATTAGGTAACTAGTATGCTTCCTATAAACTAGTACACAAATCAGTTAAAGTATTTCTACATATTTTATATTCATATATTTTCCCATTTCTCATTCATGCCCCATTAAACTGATAATCATAAAGATTAAGTCATAGTCCTAAAATGCTTTCCCATGATGTCTCACCTTTGAAGAAGTCATTTAACATATCATAATATTGGATTATTACAAAATAATTTAAATATAAGGTCAGCATTTAATATACTAATATGCTATGCACTTTGGTAACTAGCAAATTAATTTCAAGCAATCTTTATTAATTATGAGGTGTAATAGGAAAGTAAGTATTGAAAAAAGTAAGCATTGAAAATAAATATTGAAAAACTGTAAAGATATGTAGGCTGCTTCAATGCTTATAGTAAACTCAAGAAGTCAGATAAATGGAAAGAAATAATATTCTAAATGTGGTATAATAAACTATTAGTTCCATAACAAATTTGTTGTCTTTGAGGGAATAGTGTATAGTTGTATCTCTTTGTATAGAGAACTGACAGAAACATTTCTGGTTCTGTGTGTACTTTGAGTTGTACCTACAGAATGTTGTTATACAAAAATCTAAGAAAAACTTTATAAAATATATTGATTTTTTATTTAATCATACATTTATTGAAAAGATACACCGCAAACACTTATTTATCAAAATAAGACAAGAATGCTCACATTGCTGTTGGTGCTAGTTTTATATTACTGTAATCAATGCTTGAAATGATCAACTTAAAAATGAAGAAAGGTTTATTTTAATAATAATCCCCGGTATGTTCTATACCCTGATGAGTTATGTACACTTTAAATGTTTTTTTCTTAAATATCTAAGAGTTGAAATTATAGTATACTGCATAAAGCTATGCAGTCGATTCACAGTTTCAGAGGTTTCAGTCTATGGTTGTTTGAATCCATTGCTTTGGTCCTATGGAGAGGCAGTAAATCATGGCACAGAATGTGGCAGAACAGGTAGCTCAATTTATGGCAACTGGAAGGAGAGGCCAGGATTCCAATACTCTGTTCAGTAGCATGCTCAGAATAACCTAACTTCCTTCCACTAGGCCCCACCTCTTAAAGGTTCCACCACCTACCCATAGTGCCACACTAAAGAACAAGTCTTTAACACATGGGCTTTGGAATAATATTTCAAATCCAAACTAAAGCACTAGTTCAACATTTTTACTAATGCGAGAGTTTTTATCTGCAAATGTATGTTTACATGTGCACACAGATATGTATCCAAATACATAAACAACATAGGTTTTTTTTTCCCCTTCACTAGTCCCACAGACTGTATATGTCTCTGTGAGTGGAACATGTTGTACACAAAATGATTTAGATCATTATTTGACCAGATTCATAGTATTCCATGGAATGACATTTAATACTTTTTTAACCAAACTTGCGTTATTGTTTCTATAGATTATTTGACACTTTAAGATTGTAAAATAATCCTTTTCATGTAACTTATTTGACTTAAAACTTTTCAACTCTCTTCCCCTAATTTTGATTTATTGACCAGTCTTCAAGTATGCACATTAAAAATATTTCCATATATTACTCATTTATCTCCAGAATTGTACCAGTACCCTTCTTTTTCACAGTGAATATCATCTTCATAACTAAAATTTTGCTGTTCTAATAAGTAATGCTTACTATTTCATTTTCTGTTTTCCATTTTTTAGTGCCTTTTTTGATTTCAATAATGACTTTAATATTAATTTTTTCTTGTATATCTGGCATTACTTTTAAATATGAATTTATTATTTTTAGTGAGGATAATTTCTCATTCTTTTTAAGATTGTGATTTCATTTAATAAAGTAGGAGATATTTACCTACTGACACAAATATAAATCATGCTTTCTTCCAAGATTTTATTCTTTTCAATTCTTTAAATTAGGTTGGAAATTAGTAAGTTTCCTTATAGAATCTCATAGTGTTTATGTAGCTGAATATAACATTTCTTTTTTCTTTATGATTTTGGATCTTAGCTTCATGTTTGCCTTTTCTGCCTGACACAGATCACCCACCTGTAGCTTATGTGATATTTAATTTTTATATTTTTTACCACAAATCATCTGTAAACACAACACATCATCGAAGGTGTGACGTTCATATGAATTGTTTCCCCAATAGCGCATAAGTAGTACAAACATAATTTTTGAAATAAAACTCTGCAGCTTTGCAATGCTACAATTTTGTTCTACAGATTTACATATGTAAGTATGTGTGTGTGTGTATATATATACATATATACATATGTATATATATATAAGATATATATATATGAAATAAATTGCATTTATTGTAATAGAAGAGTGCAATACAGCTGAAGACATCTGAGATTGTCCCTAATGTAGTGTCCACCAGGCATGCCCCCCTTTTATTGAACTACTGAATACAGGATATTAAATTGGTCTACAGCCTTGGTCCAGGTTAGTGGGTGTTCATACTTTTACATTCATTAAATGTCTACATGAATTTCCAAGATGAAAAGAAGTCCTGTGCAATATAATAAGGACATAGTTTGAAATCAGGAAGACCTGAGTTTGTATTTTGACTTTGTATTTTCACGCGGCATGATTTTGTGAATATCGTTTGTTTATATCTCAGGTTCAAATGGATGAAAATTCTATTTTACCTATATATTTAGAAGTCTAAAAATTCCAGGAAAAAAAACTTAACATATGTTTCAAATTAATAGTAATCATTATTACAAAATCCTAAAAATCAGTGTCAAAAATTTTTAGTTTAATAAACAAAGAATGTTAAGTATTTGTACATAATTAACTCAAAAAAACCACAACTCTGTGAAACAAATAAGAAAGATATTAGTATTTGGAGTTTATACTTTAGAAAACTAATGCTAAGAATATTTGTTTATTTAATTTTATTTTTTTAATACTGTGCTGGAGTGTGGGTAAACAATTCTTACTTTAGTGAAATATAATAATCAAATGTTAACACATACAAATTCCATCTGTAATAAATATGTTACCAAAATGTTTAAGAGCAGGAGAATGGAATGAAAGATGAATATGAGAGAAGGAAGTGCTTATGCAGATAGAAGGGTCAGGAGCCTACTTTGGGAACTCTGGATGGAAATGATGGTAACTTAGATAGGTGGTGGGAAAGGGAAAGAAATAGAATCAAGTGATAATTGCATAATAAATTATCATATTAATGAGGGTCTGGATATGGAGAATGAATAAAAGGAAAGTAATTTGGGCAAATTAAAACAACTCTGTTGTACAACCAAATAGCTGAAGACTAGTTCTGAGGAAGGAAAATAACTTGGTTTTCGGTTTCATTTGTTTTGTTTTTGTGATGCTGGGGATCGAACTCAGCGCCTTCTGCTTGCAAGGCAAGCACTCTACCAGCTGAGCTATCTCCCCAGCCCCCAATAATTTGGTTTTCATGAAAGATGTGGCAAAGGAGACAGCTATGAACTTTACCCTTCATTGTTTCATCATGAATGGAGAAAGAGTAATAGACATGACCTGCTGAATCCTTCTCTTGGCCATCAATCCTTTCACTTTATCTGTTTCCTTTTTTTTTTATGCTTAATGTTTAAAACAAAAATATTTCCTAGAAGTCCACTCCTTCTAGACTTCTCTCCATCCTAGTTCCAATAACTTAATCTTTACAAATGCTCACAGGTAAAGCCTTATCATTATTTTTAACTCTTATCTTCATCTCATGTTCCACAACACTTTTGTGAGTAATCACTGTTGGTTCTCACTTCAGAATGTTTTCAGGATGTGATTATTTTTATCAGCTCCTCAGAAAATTATCTGGTTCAAGATCTTCTTCTCATGCTTCATCTGAATCACTGGCAGGCATCCCGAACTGTATCTCTGCTATCCTCTGCTCTTGCTCCACCCCAAGACAGTTTAACAGCAGAGATGCGTCCTTTATAATCATGTTAGATCCTGTCATTTATATGCACAAACCTCTCCACTGATGTTTTAACTCATGTAGAGAAATATAACATTCAGGGGCCTACAGGATTGCTTCCTCAATTCCAGGGTCCCTGTTCTCAATGTTGTTCTCAAACCAACACTACATTCTAAGAATATTCTTTACTTAATTTTGTTGCATTTATTATTATTCACTTATTTATTGTCAGAAGTAGATTTCCCTTAGATATCCATAAGGTTCATTCTCTTATCTCTTTCTGTTTTCTGCTCGGTGAGACTTTGCCAGATTATATTACTCAGAATAACAAAGTTGGTCTTTTTCTCCCCATTCCCATGGCAATTTTTATCCCTCTTTTCTTACCAGGTAATTTATTATAGATTTTGTTCATTTATTTGTTTACTCATATAATCTCCCTATCTATTAGAACACAAGCTACATTAGGACAGAAATTAGCATCTGATTTTATTACTATCCTATCTGTAATAACTAAAACAATGCTTCAGGCACTGTAGTTCATTTAATATTTAATGAATAAATAAATGAAGTTCAGTAGCAGACATACTGAAAAGAGTTGTATGGATTAAAAGTATAAAACTATAGAATTCAGGGAATCCCATAGGTTAAGCAATAGCTGAAGAATTGGATCAAAAAACCAAAAAAAAAAAAAAAAAAAAAGAAAGAAAGAAAGAGTAAATCACAAGGAAGAAAAAATACCTATTTACATTGTTGTCATATAAAATGATAGAAGTTTGAAGGAGAATATATAAAGTGATAGAAAATTAAACAAAACAAGAACTACATAATTTTCTAGGGGTTTCTCTTTGAAAGGGGATTGATGACATTGAAACTGACAATTTATAGAATAGTTGGGTAAAATATATGTGGGGGAATTAAGTTTCAATGAATCAAGAATGAAGAAGGGTATGAAAAAATAAAGAACATAGGAGAGGCAGATTGTTGGTGAGTTAACAAAAGAGAAATTTCAAAAATGTTGCAACTACTTTTTTCTCTTAGATAGAAACTGAGCAATTTAATTGCAAGAAGAAGAAAAAATGACCACATTAAGACCCACCTACATGTGCATTAGAACAGATCTATGGTACAACAGCTGGTCTGCAGAGGGATTACGATGCAGGAGAAAATGTTAATCTTTGTACCATGCAGTGATTTAAGCATAAACCATAATGGGAACTGCATTTTATAAAATCTGTGAGTTAACTGATAGTTTCATTAGTTTTTATCTTTAGTTCTTAGGTGGCATGTCCTATGCAGTTTAGCTATGAGTGTAGAAATTAAACTTGTCACAATGATCCCTGAATTACTTAAGGTTGAATCAATCCATTTCCCATATGACATATTGCATTTCTTCATCAGCAATTCCTAATATTGTTTCACCCATATAAAGAACATACACAAGTGATCATTATTAGGTAAAATCCATGTTTACTAAAATATGAGAATAAGTTGTAGGATAAGCAAAACCAAGAAGCACTACCATGAAAGTATAACATATTCATTCCCATGTAAAATAATGTAGCAGGGCACTTCCTAAGCTTAAACCAGTAATTCAAAAATTTGTCTTTTAAACCTCAAGCTATCACAGATAATTGGGATTTTAATGCCATGAAGGACTAATGTCAACACAAAAGATCAAGGTACACTTTTTTAGAGAAGTTTAATAAATGAGATTGTAAATAAATATAAATATGTATAAAGTTATAATAGAAAAAATCTAAGTATGTGGAAATCAGTAATAACAGTAAAAGGTGATTCCAAAAACTGAGAATTCTTAATTTTAACTCATAGAGTTATTCAGAATAACCATTAATAGTTGAAATCCCTGACCAAAAGAATATGTAATTAGAAAGCAGCACATATAAGAATGAGTAATTTGCTAGATTTTTAAAGGAAAAGGAAAAATAAAGAAAAAGGATGACACCTTTTTGAAAAAGGATTAAACCACCTGGAAAATGTAAAATGGTGGGAATACATATGAGAATCATAGAATTTCATTACATGATTAAAAATGCATTTAATGTGAAAACAAGTGAAATAAATACTACTATATTAAATATAAGAGAGATATACATTAAGAGTGAAACAGTTACTGGTTTAAGGAAGAAATATTTTTAATAAAAAAGTATTTTATTTTACATGCAACAAAAATAATATTAAGGACATGTGAAAATTATTTTAAAATATCTAAACACTTAAAAATCTAAACATATTTTAAATGGTTATATAACCCTGGAGGTTTTACACAGATAGGAATTATTGTCTTTTTCAATGAAGTTGAGTTCCATCCAGGAAACATTTTAAAGCACCCTCTAGATTCCCCTTCAGCTTTATAATTCCTTGAGTTTATGATTTGTCACAGTTTTCATTTCATGATTTCTCTAATCTGACCTCACATTCAAGTATCTAGATTAGTGCTTTGCACTCTGAAGCCCTTAAGGAACACCTTTTGCATAACAGCATGAGTCCTCTACAAACCCTGTAGCCTTTGTGCCCAAACTCAATTGCCCTCTCTTTGTTATTACTCTCACTGCCAGGTGGACTTTTTCTTGTTTCTGTCAACCAGAATCCTATCTGCTCTGATGGAGAAAAGCATTAGTATTCTCTCAGCTGGAATTACTTCCTGAATGAATTGTCCTGAGGGATTCAGTAAGGTCAAATAATAGAGATAATAATTTATTAACCTTTCTGATTAGGTGTACACATTAGCTATAATTAAACTGAAGAAAATTAATGCTATGATTTTTAAATGAGTAACATAATTATAGTTGAGGATCTATTTGCAACATGTTCATATTTAGCATCTGAAGAGAAAACTCTTGTCAAAAGCGTTAGTTTTCCAGTTGTTTTACTAATACAAGCTTCCCCTATCTTCAAAAGATAACTATTTATAAGACACACTTATATTTTAGATTTTATTCCCATGAAAACCATCATTGCTATATAGATATCATTATTTTGGTTTTAAATTTGGCTTTAAAAGTTTCACCTATTTTGTTTTTATAGACTTTATTTCCAAAACTCTAAAATAACACACACACACACACACACACACACACACACACACACATATGAGTGGAGATTAAGGTTACAAAAAGTGGTGGGTCACAGTTTATGCCCCAATGATACCCTGCAAAAGTTACTGTTTTCAGCTCTCTTGGTGGGGTCCTCCACTATTTTACATACCATATGTTTATATCTTTACTGTCATTTGTTAAGTTGACATTCCTATTGACATCCCAGTATAAAATATCAGAAACTAATTCACTCTTACTACTCCAGTACTATTTGCAGTAACCCTATTTCTTTCATGTTCACATACAGTTTAACATCTTAGTAATACTTCTTTACTAAAATAATGTGTTGAAATTTTATATCTTAACTATTAATAACATTAGTATTCATTGATGTATTCAATGTGCTATTACTTCTTGACATGACAGTCTGTAATATAAGATGAGTTCATAAGAGTTGCTCTTTTTTCTCTTACCACCTTCTAGTTCCTACCTTTGATAATGTGAAATGACAGAATGCACTGCTACTCATGAAACCATCATTTTTAACAGTAAAAGTCTAGAAATGATCCAGGTGTCTCCCTCAAAGATGAAATAAATCAATGCTTCCAAAAATAGAACAAAATGCATTTGTTTAAATCGAGGTAGAGATGCATATGGAGGTGATACTCCATTCTCCATGCTCCATGATACATTGCTAAGTGAAAGAAATCAAAGGTGCAAAAGAATACATAGTGGACTATTACTGTGAAGACAGTGATATACATTTGATCATTTTTTTCACAAAGATTTCCTGTAAATGTATCCTTCAGAAACAAAAAGAAAAGATTATTCACAGATGGCAGAACCAACCAATGGAGACAAAGATCATAGGGAGATTTCTCTATGGTAATCATTTTTGTGTAATTATTAACCACATGAATATAAATTGAAATAGTTAAAATATTTCTACATATTCTACAATATTAATTTGGTGCTTAATCAGGTAGTTTGTAATTAAGTTTCTTGTACTAGGTTGATCTAAAGATATTGAGGGAAAAAAAACTTTCTATCATTAAAAGTATTTGGATAATTTTCACTGAAGAACAAAATAGTAATCAAGTCCTATGGAAAGAAATATATAATCCTATCTCATTAACTATTATTCTGTCAAAGAAGTTGATGACATTCAAAGTCAATGAATTCTTTTTTTTTATTTCCATGGATTTTTGAAAATCATTCTACTTCATTAATTTGCTACCTATTTTTAATCATGGCTTTCTTGCACAGAGTTTTGCTATCTTAGTGTTTTTCTGTAGATAATATTATTGCTAATATTTTATCTTATGTTTTCATTATGTTTTCATAGCTCTAGGGTAATTAACCTTCTACCTTATACTTATCACATGTAATACATGATTTATTAAAGAACTGTTTTCTACAATTCTCTATCTGTTTAAGCCTAAAACTATTATTGTATCTGTTTATACTATATCCTAAAATTTTATTGCATTCCTGGATAAATTTTACTGCTTTTTAAATACTACAGTTTTTCTTTCTTGAATTTTATAGGCCACTTTCTTTGTTTTCCTCCAGAACAACTGCATAGAAAGCAAAATTGTTAGAGCTTTGCTTAATTAAGACCTTATAAGTTTGCTCTTATACTTGAAATTGGAGGAAATTTTATGTCATTTTAGAATCAGGAGAATAAAAATCAAAATTCTGAGAATGACAGAAATGTCACTATTGAGCAGTTACCCTAAGCAACAACTGTCTGCCCCCGCCTTCTTAATTCTTTACTCATTCAATAAATATTCTACAACTCTTACCTTATATTAGTTGTTGGTACATGCTATGAAGCAATCTAAAGAGATACTTAATTATAAGGGTTAAATGTAATACTGATTTTGGGGTAGAGGCTATGTAGTATGATTAGAGAAAGAATCTCCAATAATTTGTTATTCAAATGAAGACCAAAAAGAATTGAGGAAAAGACCATGTGATTTTCCATTATTCCAGGGAGAGGAAACAGCAAAAGTAACAACTATAAGGCAAAAGGATCCTCTGTATTCCAGCACCTCTTTCAGTTTCCTTCTGACTTTCGTCTACCTCTGCTCTTATCTAGTTAATGGCAACTTCAAATTATTTGGGAGAGGAATATGAAAATCCATGGCATGTGAAGCACACCTAGAAATTAAATTCCCTAAGATATTTATGATTTTTAATTGTTTGTTCAAACATAAGATTAAATATATCAAATTTCAAGCTTGCCCTTGTATGAACTAATCATCATTTTCTGGTCACTCTGCAACATTGACACTGTCCTCAAGATCTATTCTAGTGATAGTAACAGGTCACATAAGAGTGTTAATTTGGTATAAATACTACTTCCACTGTCAAAAAATTCAGTTCATATAAGAAACCACTTTTTCTTGGCTTAAAAACATTGTAGTCATACAGAGGAGAAATATTAACATACTCAACTTCAGTATCTACACTGTTCTTACGATTTATTACATATCCAGTGTTTTAAAGACAGTTTACCCTAATACAAATTGCATTTGTTACTTGATTCTTTCCCATGCAACTATGTTGATGAATAAAATTATTTTCTGCAATGAATATTTTATCACAAACATGGATATTCATTTGATACAGTGCTATGTGCAAGGTGTATAATGTGATTCCTAATCGATCGCCAGAACTTAATGATAAAAATATTATAATACAGTGGAAATTTCCACATGAATGTAAGCCTCAAAAAGCAGTGATATCTGTCTTTTTCATTCCTTGCTATCTTAGAGTCTGTCACATAGTGGTAGTCACTGTTGAATAAGTGAATGAATAAATACAGGCAAAGTAATACCTGGCAAGAACAACTTAGAGGAGAAGACTTTTATTTTGGTTCACAGTGTCAGAGATTTAGTCCATGGTCATCTGAGTACATTACTCTGGGCCCAGGATGAGACAGAATGTCATGATGGAAGGGAGTAATGGAGGAGCACTGTTCCATTCACAGCTCCAGAAAGCAAGGAGAGGAAAGGGAGAAAAGGGCTGGTGCAGGGAGGTCGAGCCTTTCCAGGACTTGACCCCAGTGACCCACCTCCTCCACTCAATCCCTACCTGCCTAAAGTTACCACACAGTTGGTCCATTCAAACTAGAATGAACTGATTAGGTTACAGCTCTTATAATCCAATCTCTTTACCTTGGAACATTCCTGCATTAACACTAGAGATCTGGCAGGTACCTCATATCCAAACCATAACACATACAATGCTTAATTTCAAAAGTATTTTAAAGTGAGGTAATATAAAAAGCAAAAACCAAAACAAAACCAACCACAAAACCATTATTAAAATTTAAAATATAACTTAAAAGAATAGATACTACTAAAGAAATCTTACCGAGTTTCTTTGAAATCATTATATAAAGTGAAGCACTATAAACTATAAAATTCTTGTTGTTTAATTCAGGGAAAAATCTATTTTTCAGAAATGGAAAACAAAACCCTGATTTTGGATAATATTAATAAAATACCATCTTTGTCAGAACTATGGCTGTAGGCAGAGGTTCTCAAAATAATTAAAGAAGCATTTCTAGATGGTAGTGGGGAATGTGTAGCTCAGAGGAGATTTATTGAATTCACTCTAATACAATTTATAACTAATGGAAAGCTAGAATGTGTCTTCACTAGCAGTTTCTCAAAGCTACAGACACTCATTAGCTCTTTTATTTCATATCTAGATAACAATACTGCCAATCATTTAGTGATATAATATGGTGCAGATATGAAGAATTCAGATGATATGACTTTGTATGAGAACGGTTCAAATAAAAAGAGGACAATTTAGCTAGTCTCTTGGGCCAACAACAGCGACCTTTCGACATTACTGTCTTCATTCTAAAGCGTATCTGGCCATAACATTTGGATTCAGTATAGATGATGTCAGATGGTTTATTGAGAGTAGCTGCTAATGGGAGCAATTGAGAGTTAACCTCATACCTAATAATAAGACCAGACCAGACACTCAACACCAGAGAAGTGTCAAGAACCTGAATCAGAGATAGAGCTCACCTGCCAGGTGTAGGTCACAGCAGTCACTTGAGCAAACAGGATCCAAGTGAAAGTAACAATGAAGCCTCTATCACTTACTGCAAAAGAATATTTCAGAAACTAAAACAAGAAAATGCTGATTCCCTCTGCTCTACTTTCCACCCACAGAATGATGCTCCCTTAGAGAGTTGGGCAGATCAGGTAGAGGTCATGTACTTGTTAAGGAAGCCCATCAAAAAGCTCCTGCAGTTTAATGGAACTGGGTGAAGTATCTTCAGAGTTCCCTCATCCATTCTCCTGCTAAAACCCTTAACATGGAAACCTCAGGAAGGAATTTTGAAGAAGCCCTCTGCTCAGGGCCTCAGAGGAGGAGACCTAGGAATAAAAGTGCTGGGTTAGAAATACATATATCCATGAAAGTGTGACCAGCCAGGGAAACCTAAGCCTTTCTCTGCAGCTTCTAGGCACCACATCTGGTGTGGAGGGTGGCTTTCCTTGACCAACACTACCGGGTAAGTCTTTAAAATTGTCAGTCATCAGGTCTGAAAGATCACACAGGATTAGTTTTTTCCTTTTATTAGTGCATTATAGTTATATATAATAGTTGAATTCATTTTGAAAAAATTACACATGTATGGAATGTGGTTTACTCCATTTCTGTTCCAGGTAACCCCACTTTACCCCCTCTTCCCTCCCCCTATTCTCCTTCCTATATTCTATCGATCCTCCTTTTACTTCTTTATTTATTTTTGATTGGTGCTTTAAAGATATGCAAAAATGTGCAATTCACTGTGGTATATTTCTACATAGTATGATTTTGTTAAATTCATTCCCGATTTCCTCCCCTTTCCCATTCCACCACTCTCCCTTCTGGTCTCCTTCTTCTGCTCTACTGATCTTCCCTATATTATTATTATACAGTCCCCCTTTCCCTCATTTTGCTCTAGCTTCTGCATATGACAGAAAACATATGACTCTTTGCTTTCTGAGTCTGACTTATTTCACTTAGCATGATCTCCAGTTCTATTCACTTACCGGTAAATGGCATAATTTCGTTCTTTCTTATGTCTGAGTAAAACTCCATTGCATACACAGTTTTTTAAACAAAAGCCAGACTTCTTAGGAAGCAGCTCTTTTCCTTCCTGGGTGAGGCAGAAGATTACATATCCTGTCAATCTAAAAACTACTTTGAATTATTTATGCATGTATTAAAGGAGAAAGGGTACTACTATATGCTATGCCAAGTCTCTAGATAGTCCTAAATCATAATCTTTTAATGATTAATGTTATGATAATGGAAATATATGTATAATATAATGTTTTATAGTTACAAAGTGAACTATAGTCACACCTTACCTGTTTCCCAGTTATATTAGTCTTTTCCCTGAAAATTTTTCATTCCAGTTATTGAGCTATGCATACAATGTATGGACAGACAACTCTATTTCCCCATAATTTACTGGAGAACAGTATATATTCTTTTCCCACCTTGTAAACCAGAGGATTTAGACACACTTAATGTAGTCTTAGAGTTTCTCTGAAGCCTGAGGGATTAGCTGAACCTTCCAAATATCTGGGTGAGGGAAAAGGAATCCCCTGTCCAGAGAGCAGCAGTACACAGTTATGCTGGTCTAATCCAGGACGTTGTTTCCAAAAGGAGACTTGCCTGACATTCCTAGCAGATGGCCTTGGCCATATTTTCTCTTGGGCCTCCACACTTCAATTATCTAAAGCAGATACTTTGGAGCTAACCCAAGGAACCAGAACAGGTTTGTTGGAATTTCGGCCAAATCCTTGGTGGATAAAATTCCTGAAAGTGTTCATTAATCCACAATTTAATGCAAGGGTTTAGCAAGTCAGAGAAGGAAAAATACTTGATAGTCAATACAAGAAGCATTGATGTAAATCGAAGCAAAAAGAAAAGTGTCTGCCAAAAGATTAGCAGGGAAATCAGAAGCAGAAGATCTGCAAACTAATGAATTGGAGGCTAGGAAACAAAGTTAAGTAGTAATTAGGAATTTGGTGATAGCAGGAAATAACAAACAGAATAATTATGAAGATGTACACACACTCCTCATACACATGGTTCAAAAAAATCTGTTTAGGTGTCCACAGCCTTCTTTCATATCACATGTGCCTTTCAGATAACTCCAACTAAGTGCAATTGAATAATCTCTACCTGTACCAGAATTTGTGCACACAATGTGATTTTAATTTTAAATCTATGATTCCCAACCCTATCTGGTTTGAAACTCGGCCTATATCCTATGACTGTTGATAGATGTAAACCACAAAAGTGTCTTGAGAGTCCTGACTAATGAGTTGAAGAATTCCTCCTTGAAAAACCAGAATTCTTAGGCTACGCATTGCATACCTGTGGCTACTTTGAAAATATATAAAACTTAGGCTGAAAATTTAATATGAACAAACCCAGAACAGTGAAAACCCAAAGGATCCTGATAGATACAGATGCAAAATTATCTCAGAGACTACCTACACAACTGAGGAAGCCCATAAAAATAACTTCTGCCGTAGAGATTCCAAAATTACAAATTTCATATGGGATAGAATTGCCCAAGGAAAGTGCTGACAAATGCCAACAAACAGGAAATATATTGCTATATGGATTAGGTAACAAAAATGTAAATGGACCACCAATTAAATGAGATTTAAATGCTGTAAAGGAAAAAAAAAAAGAAAATGAATCCTAGTTGTAAGACCAGATATTTATTAAACAGAATTACTAGATTATAAATAGAAACAAATAGGAATTTTAGAAATAAAGATATGGGCTTTGAAGCTGAAAAAAAAGAACTACATAAAAAGGTTCAACATTAGACTAAACAGAGTGGATGACATAATGAATTGGAAGATAGATCTATGGAATTCTAAAAACTTTAAAAATATGAAATAGAAGTTAAAGTAGAAGAGAAATAAAGGAGATGCCCAAAATACTTCTTATGAGTATTGGTGATTAAGACTAGATCAAATGAGAGTGATGAACTACTTAAAACAAATAACATTGTTTAAAATTAAAGAAACTGGCAGAATCTTAGGTTTAGGAAAATCATTATGTCTCCAAAGGGATAAAGGAAAGCAAAGACATTCATTAACATCACATAGCAATGTTTCTTTACCTCAATAATAACAGAAAAATGTTCAAAAGTCTTAGAGGGAAAAGAGAGATTATCTACAAAAAGTTAACAAAGAGGAATTTATTTTTATTAAGAGATAATATATTCTTGAATATAATTAAATAATACCTTGAAAGTGCTGAACTAAATGTCAACCATAAGAGAAAAACTCATTCAAGAGTAACTATGAAAAAATTTTGTGAGACCAGAAAAATGTAAAATTTGCAAATTACATATCTGTAATAATTTGAAATAATGAAGAGGCATTGGATCTGTGTGGCATGACAGTGAACAACAAATAAAGAGTGAACGTGGGATGTGGTTATGGCTGGTGGTAGATTACTTGCCTGGCATTCAGGAAGCCCAGGATTCTACCCCAAGAACTGAAAAATTAATAGATAACAGTGAGCAAAAGAACTTTTTTTAAACTTTTGATATTTGGTACACCTAAATAAGTATCAATTATAAAATTTTTGAAATGCTAAGGTTTTAAAAATAATGTAAAACTGTTCATAATTTCAGCAATTATCTCTCAGTATTGGAGAATAGGGAAAACTGGATAGAAACAGTTCAAATAATTAACAGGAAGAGCAAAGTTTCAATTTGTTTGGACTGTCCTAGGGCAGTTGAGTTCTGAAGACCTCAGCAGAAAGGGCCTTTCAAAGGTCATGATTTGTAGTCAGTCCACCAGTTTCAATAGGTGAGGTGAAGTATGCTAATTTTGGTGGGAACCCAAGAAAATAATCAAAGGAAAAATTACTCTTACAACTATGGAATTTACAAAGAGTTTCACATTATTTTTAAACAATTGGCAGTTTAAAAATTTTATCACTGATATAAAACTCAAAAGTTTTATCTTTATAAAAGACTTCTGAAGAAAGAACTTGTCTAATGAAGACCACAGTGATAATCTTTGCTCACATTTGCCTATTGATTGGTTAAATGCTGTCTCTTAAAAGGTAATGCAGAACATTCTGTTTTGTGACTTGTCTTGAACAGTAGAACTTTTAAAAGTTTCTTTATTTTTCTTTTTTGGCTATTTTGAAATGCAAGTCTTATAACAAGATAAGTCTTTTGGGATCCATGTTATGAGATTTGCTTAATATTGGACAGTGGTAGGATAATAACGAAAGGGATAAATTTTCTTTTGCCATTTTGAATAAGGTACTGAAGAGTTGTGCTCAACGGTTAACCACATGCCAAACGGGAATAAAAGGAAGTTAGAAAAATTATTGCAGACCATCAATGCATCTGTCATTATCTTCAATATATCAAAAACCTTTAAAAGAAGTAGGGTTAACTGTGACAAAAATTGTTTAGAGAAAGTAATGATAGTACTTACACAATATTTAGTCACTAGCATTTTCAAAAGAAAAAAAATCAAAGACAAAAGTGCATCTACTTCAGGATGTGCTACATGAGTCAATAAGTCTTTTCTGCCAAAAACCTTCTTAGACAGTTGTGGGAGCAATCCAACCCCACAAAAGCTGCCAGTTATTTATAAAACAGTGGCTTAAACTTGAAAGAGTACCTTTGCACAAAATTGAATCCAGATCACTAATTGCTTTCTATGCTTAATTCCATATTTGATAAAACAGACTGCATTCAGTTTTTGCTGATGGCTTCATGTCTACAATAACAGTAACTTTCCATAAACCTTTGCAAATTTGGATGGTACCTTTAAATCTTGGAATATATGACTCTCATAACTCCCAGAGGAAATAGTATGAGCACTGTTCATCATGCCAATTAACATATACTGGGCTCAACCCAGCTAAGAACACAGAAAATGTGACTAATAATCAATTTCTTATCTTGCCTCAACATTTCCAGGGAAACTGTTTTTAATATTTTTTCTAGAGGTAGTAATCTCACTTAATTGTGTGAAAGATGAATTCATGAACTATTTTCCCCCATTGTCTCTGAAAATCCATTTGGAAGCTTGCAAAAGTCTTCTTTTCATAGACAATCAACATCAATAGATGATGGCTCAGAGGAATTTTGTTCAAGCAGCAAAAGAAAATTTCCATTGAAAATGACTTTTGAGACTTCTGGAAAAAATAAACTGTGTAGTGTTGCATTTTTAATATGTCTAAGAACATATTCATAAGATCATTTTCTTTTTCTGCATTTTGTCAATAAAGTAAAGCTTGGTTTTAAAAACTTGTACTCTCAAAGATGTAGAGTAATGAAACAAGCAGCTTCTAAGTTCTTGTCAATAACACTTGATTAAATACACATATTTAGAAATAAAAATGTTTTCTTTTAGTTTTATGATATAAAATTTTTAGTTTTATTTCATTTTGAAATTTTATTAAACATGACGAAATCACTAAAGAAAATAGAGATAATTTAACAAAAACCTTCCAATGATACTTTCCTGTTTAATATGAGAAATTTAGCACTTTTTTCTTTCTCCTGTTCTGTTTTACTAATTCATAGTCTGATATTTCATATTGCTAATATATGTGCTATAAATTTTTAACTTTAATGATTTTTTAAATCCACTTTTTATAGCTATGATAAGGCACATGGGGTTAATTCTATATTTTAGATTTTTTGTTGTTGTTAGTCCAATTATTTACTTACATTCTTTTATTAAAAAATTAGAGCTCTTTTGAGTTTGCAAGGAAATTGAGTGGAAGACACAGAGATTCCCCATCTATACTCTGGTCTCACAGGAACATAACCTTCTCCATTACCAACATCCCCCACCACAGTGGTACATTTGTTACAAGTGATAATCACCCTACATTAATCACTCTGAATCCATAGATTGCACTAGTATATCCTCTGAGTGTTGTACATTCTATATGTTTGAAAAATGCATAATATGTGTTCCCCATTACAGTATCATGCAGATTATTTTAACTTCCCTAAATATCCTCTGTGTTGTCCCTTTATTTTTTCATTATAGCCCATGGAAACCACTGATCCTTCTTATGGTCTCCATAATTTTGCCTTTTCCAGAGTATCCTATTTCTGAAATCATACAGTATGTAGCATTTCATATTGGCTTCTTTTACTTAGTAATATGCATTTAAGATCCTTCCACACTTCTTTATGACTTCATAACTTCATCTCTTTTTAACATTGAATAATAGTCCATTGTCTGGATTATCATAGTTTATTTATTAATTTTCCTACTGACAGACATTTGGGTGGAGTTCAAGTTTTGGAAATTATGAATAAAGCTGTTCTAAATATCCGTGTGCTTTTTTAATTGTAGATTTAGTTTTCAACTACTTAACACTAGGAAGAACAATTGCTAGATGCTTTGGTAAGAACATGTTTAATTTTGTCAGAAACTAACAAACTTAAAAAAAAAAAAAAAGTAGCAGTATCATTTTCTTTCCCACCAGTCAGGAATGAGGGTTCCTGTTGTTCCACATTCTCTCCAAGATTTATTGCTTTCAGTGTTCTGAATTTTGGCCATTCAAATACATGTATTTTGGTAGCTCACTGCTATTTTAATTTATATTTCCTTCATGATACATGATGTGTACCTTTTTATACATTTGCTTACTTGCATACATGCTGTAGACTGAATATTTGTTCTCCAAAATCTGTATGTTAAAATCCTAACCTCCAAGTTGATAATGTTACCAAGTGAAAAGACATGAGGATAGAGCCCTCATGAATGAGATAAGTACCCTTCTGAAAAGGGCCCCAGACAGATCCCACATCTCTTTTCTCACGTGAGGTTATAGTCAAAAAATGTGATCTATGAACCAGAAATTGAACCCTCGCTAGCCGAGTCAGATGGCACCCTTTGTCTTTGACTTCCAGGTTTTGGAACTAGAAATAAAAGGTTGTTTATCAACCATTCAGTCTATGGTATTCTCTTACATCAGACCAAATGAAACAGACTTTTTTGAGTTCTTTATTGTGATTTTTCTTTTACCTAGAATATTTATGCAAGCGATTTGTTTTTAAAGGTCTTAGCATTTGTGAGAATGTCTTTGGTTTCACCTGAGTAATAATAGATCTGTCATGCACTGCATTCAGAAATGTTTTAGGTTTAGCAAGAATATTTTATTTTACTAGCCTCACATTCTGATCTCATTTTTCTTTCCTAATGAATTTAGGGTAGTGCATTATATATGTAAGATTTTATTTAATCTTGTTTAGTATATTTCCTAGACTCTTTTTGGAACATACTTCTACTTCTTGATGTGATGTTTATTCTTAGGCAATTTCTTTTTTTGAACTGTGTAGTTTCTAGACACCCAAAGATCATTTTAACCTTCAGAAAATCTATCTATGAGTGGTAATTTTCCTATTTGCCCAGTGTTACTTAGCAGAACAAAGTATAAATACCTGGTGATAATCACATATGAAATAACCGTAAGGACATTTTGTGCAGTATAGGTATATATTGTTATCAAGAAAGAAATATAGCATTAGAGAAAAATAGTCCTTAAACATTTATTTCTACATCTTTTATAGAGATAATACAATGACTATTAAATGTGAAAATGTGCAGGTGATTCTGAATTCAGAAATACGTATCATATTGATTCTTAATTTGTCATTTTTCCCTAACATTGTGATCCTGCTTTGAATTAAATATTTCAAGAGATATTAAAGTCCTGTTATAGACTTTGAGTTGAAATATTTGCCTTATGAAAACTCTTGCAAAGACAAATGTTTCTGTTTATTTCTGCCTGAAATGGAATGATTTAAAGTTTACCTTTGACAAGTAGATGAGCAAAACAGACAGGACCTTTTAGGATCATCTCTCTTTTGAAGTGTTCTAGCACAATGATTTCTAAGGATTAGGAATTAAGATTTTTCTTTTGTCAGGTGTTTAACTTTTTATTCACTTACTCATTTAACCTAAAAAAAAAAATGACAACTGTTCAATTTCCTTATTACTGAGACTAGAAAAACAAAAAAGAAAGGTTATAATTGTAAATCAGTTAAATAGAAGCAAATTAGAAATATGCCAAATAAGTTTATATCTAAATCCAATTAGTAGCGATGTGAATAAATATTTTGCATGTGTAATTAATGTTTCTCTCATAAAATGAATGTAGAAGGTCTTTGTGATGTTTTGGATGTGATGAAAGAGCAACATTTTTTGACTAATAAGATATTTCTAATTAAAAGTCAAACTGGAAAACTCACAGGCATCTTTGGTAGAAAAAGAAACTGTTTTCAACAAGATAGGAAAACGATAGATAGTTATGATCAGGGCTCTGGAAGTGAAAAAGAAATTTGAAGTCATTTTGGAAATATAAGTATATAATTGGTATTTCCCAGTAAGAAAACACTGTCATGAGAAGGTAGGATTTGTTGGCAGCTCCACATCCTGTTCTGTTTGCTTCAATTTAGCTAACCCATGCCAGCAGGTATGTATCTATAGCAACAATGAAGGATTTGAACAAATTGACAAACTGCAGCTTTGACAATAAAGCTAGTAATATTGTCATCAAGCTCTACTTCTATACCTTGCATCAATTATTAGAACATGGAACCCAGAGCTTTGAGGCATCAGAGAAAAATATCAAAAAAAATACTACTTCCTTATCATGAGGACCTGGAGAATGGTAATTTAACCAGGATCAATGGCATTTGTTTTCAAAAGGAAAAGATGACTGCTTCATGCTCAGGTAATTTTCTTAGAAGCTTAAAGAAACACTGCTTCAGTATTTAGATTTGTGATCCTTTTTTACTCTACAAGCAATATAGAATATATATATATATATTCTATATATATAGGATATATATAGAATATATATATATATAGAATATATATATAGAATATATATAGTATATATATATATAAATATAATTTAGACATTACATGAGACTGGATTACTGAAGTTTGGAAAAAACTTTGCTTGAATTAATAGATTTCATGGCATATG
The DNA here is from genome assembly GCF_902686445.1 of Sciurus carolinensis. NCBI lineage: Eukaryota > Metazoa > Chordata > Mammalia > Rodentia > Sciuridae > Sciurus > Sciurus carolinensis. The sequence continues at coordinate 26,397,665 of NC_062216.1, forward strand.
AGAGTTGAGTGACTGTATCAACATTTGTATGATTTCCAGTTTACTGAGGGCACACTTCTTTTGTCCAAGAGGCTCAATGTCACCAATCTCCCCACCCACAAAAACCACTTCCACCAACCTGTGTGTGAATTTAATAATTTCATTAATGGCTTGCAGATGTATGCACTTCACACAGTGAAGTTACATTGTGAACTTTTCATGGGGCTCCACACATCTTTTATATCTAGCAGTTTATTTATCTTCTTTTTTAGATTAAAATGAAGTGTTCTCCTTATGTTACATAGATTATTTCTGCTCATCCTTAGGCTTCTTTAAATCTTACATTCAATATCAAAGGCCTTGTGGGAGAATTTCCCCCCAAAATTATAACTTTTGTCCTAAGTAGAGTTCTCATGACAACTGATAGGATGATTTAAAAAAAAAAAAATCTTAGAATTGCAGCAGGAATGTATGGAACTGACATTCATAAAAAAGATAACAATAATCAAAAGGACTTTGAGGAATTTTCTCAAAGTATGTATAAAGAAATTAGGGAACATGTTACAAAATGGATACATCATAGAGAGTATAAAAACTCATGTCCTAATCAGCCATTTCTCAAAATTGAAATAATAGTACAAATATGATTTAAAAGTCATATGACTTAAATAATAGTACAAATATGATTTAAAGATGATGGCTTGATGGGGAGGAGGCAATAAGAAACTAATAATTTCTATAAATGGGGATAATTTTCCAGTTCTGAATGATTTTCATTTCATGATTCCAAAATAGACCTTCAAATGTTGGAACAATGCCACAAATATTAATCTTTCTTTGAGTAGTCATGAAAATAACATGAGATTTGTTTATCACTTTCAAAACAGTAGAAAATATGAATGAACCACATAGCATACCTTAGAAAACTGTAAGATACATTACTGGCTAAGAATCCCCCAAAGGTCCATGTATTAGTGTTTGGTGCCCAAGGAAACGCTGTTAAAAGGTAGTAGAACCTTCAGGAGGTGGGAACTAGTGGAGAATCCTTAGGTAATGACCACAAAGGGACTCATGGGACCCCAGACTCTTCTCCTTTGCTTCCTGATTAATGAATTTAACTGAAATTCATGTGTTTTCCACATGCCCTCCTGATTTTCTATCTGGTACCATCCCCAGAGGCTCAAAACAATGAAACCATTCAATCATAGACTAGAGCTGAATAAAAATTTTCTTTTACAAGTTAATTATCTCATATATTTTGATGTAGTAATGGAAAACTAATACAGTTATTAAATAAAAAGTTTGAATACAAAAAAATGAGAAATGATGGTCATGAATAAGAATATCTTATGAAGCATGTTAATATAATAAAATTCATTTTCTTTTTGTGAAATATTTTCTTAGATGATACTTCAAAGCAATGCCAAAGAAAATGCAGAATTTCATCTAAATCTAAGTATTTAGCTCTAGACATAAAATTTAATGCAGTGTATGAATAATAATACAATAAGAATTTAATTTAAAAGAACTAAAAACTTATTTTTAACAAGAATTCATACCTAAAGAGCCTGTAAATGCTAAACAAAAAATGTAAAACTTGTTTTTACATGGATTTTGCATGTAAAAATGATTCCATGATTATCTCATCATTTTATTAGCATAGGAAAGTTCCTTTTTAGACAAGACAAAACTGAGAGAAATAAGTAGTATATTAACTGCCTGTATCAATATTAGATTTTCAAATTGAAAAATAAAAATGAAACAACACCAAAATATCAGGTTTTCAACTCTCAAATCATCTAAAAATAAAATATTTTAGTATTAAAGAACATAGTGTCTGATCTGCACTAACTTTTTAAAAAAATTCACAACCTAAGGAAACTTGACAAAATGGAAGCCCATGTTTAAAAAGCTGGGATTTTTATATGGCCTTTATAATCTCACTAAGACACACATAACTACTGAAATACATATCTAGAACATGAAAGGTAGCCACAATGATCTCCAGAAGGTGACACACATGTGTGTCTCATGCAGATGTGAGCACTTTAAAAAGCAAAACTTAATTCTGGCATGCACATAGAAAGACATGCCAATGCAATAGAACAGAATGACAAGACAGGCCAATGCATTTAAAATGTCTCAGTTTGCAACAAAATAATCACCAATCATTGGAGAATTGAATTTAATCAATAGATGGTCTAGGGACAAGTGATTAGAAAGATGACTATTAATTATATTTCTCAAATTCCTTACTCCAAGTACACTCAGGTAGTAATAAAGATTGAAATAATATAAACAGTCAACATCAGTATGGAAGAAATTAAATATTTTTAAGGTTCAGAGCAAATTTCTAAGCTGGAGAGTGAAAACAGAAATGAAAAACAATTCTTCATTACCTTTTAATATTAAACCAATAATTTTAAACTAAAACTGCATTTCTACTTTGATAGCCTCTGACCACACAGTGTGGCTGGTTTAAACTGAGAGAAGCTAGAAATGAAAAATACATGTTAGATTTTGAAGATGGAGAAAAAGACAGTAATTTAATTTTAACATTAATTATGGTTTGAAATTAAAATATTGAGTAGAAATTATATTACATATACAATTAAAATAGATGTTAACTTTGTTTAACCTCTCATGTATGGCAACTACAAAGTTATAAATTACATAGGTGGCTCACATTATATTTCCATTGGAGATTGATTGAATGTATTTCTCCTCTGATTTTGGATTCATTCCTGTCTCAGAAATGAAATGTCTAATTGCTTCCCTTGAGAACACAAATTAGAGAGATTGTAAGCTCCAACCCTCCATAGTGGGCAGGGGACAGGAGGGGAATGCATTGCAGTAAGCAGTGTGTTCTGGGATGGAGTAACTGCAGTGGGAGATTTGTTTTCCTTTGCTTATAAGTGTCTTGTTTTAAGTTTTGCATCTATCAGTGTTTCTCATAATTATTATTTTTTTCCTTCTACTTCAAGAGAGGAATTTTTACTTGCCCAATATTAGAAGCTGATATGGTTTCGGTAGAATTGTATGCAATACCATTTGTGCTGTTTCTGGAATGTAAATTACCAGATCAGGAAAGAATGGAGGACAAAACAAAGATGGGATTACTACTCCGGCAATGGTTTCTTGCCCCTGTCATAGACAGGCAGCTTCTCTGTGGACTCTAAGAGCCGTTTCTGGTATGAGATGGTATGAGATGGTATGAGATACAAATGAACCCATGACCCAGGTTGTCTAAGAAAGCAACTTGTCACATCGCAGTCATTCTTGAAATATGACATTACCAAAGCCATCATCCCTTTGGGAATGTTGCCTATATATGAGTTCCTGCTGGACTTTCATTTTATCTACTGCCCAGGCAACTTTTCATTTATATGTGAGAATTTGGGAATTATTGTTCATTTCTTCGACTTGTTCATTCCTGAAATTTTATCTTACAGGCTCTTGAATATTACTGGCATCTAGTGTTAAGAGAAATTTTGACTACATTGATATTCCTTGTGTTATTCCTCTGAGAACTGAGAATAATAAAGATGAGAAAGAAAGAATATGTAAGACCTTAGATCAACATAGAAACACAAACAAATTTCTTTTGAAAATATATCCCTGTTACAATGCTATTTCAAAGCACAATGTCATTTTTAAATTACAAAGTAAATTTTAATTTCAATTCTAAATGAGGTCAAAAGAGAAAATATTTAGAAAATATAATGAGATTTTCTTGCCTCGGTGTTTAGTTTGACTAATGAAACAAATATATGCTTTTGTTTTGTGTTGCTGAAATTATTTAAAAGGGCGAAATATACCCTAACATAATTTTAAAATAGTGCTTTACTTCATTTTTTTAACATCAACCCAAGTATTAAATTACCTTAAAGTGAATTAGATTAAATTGATTATATTTACCAGGAATTGTTCTGTTTATATCACTCTAATTTAAAGCAGCATAGATGTATGTGTGTGCATAAAAACTTATATCATTTTTCGCTATAGAAAAATTATATCTATTAGTGTGCTGCCACCAAAATATTAGTATACATAGAATAATAAAAACTCAAGAGTCAATGTCTAATTTTAAAGCAAAAATTATGAGTGTAAAATTCAATATGACAAAAATTGGAACAATGTAATTCCAATCCCTCATTGATACCACTGTTCATATTAACACAGATACCTGACCTACAACCCCTAATTCTCAGCCATGTTTTCCATTCCAGTGGAAGATTAATAGAAAATTAAACCAGTAATATTAGAACCCAAGGTGATAGCACATTTCCTGAAATTTTATTGTCATTGAGTCATTTTAGAATCTTTTCATTAATCTTTCCTATTTCTAATAATAAAAACAATGAAAGTTTACTCTACTGAGTTCTTAATAGGTGACAAACACTGCTATAAAATTACATATATTATACAAGTAATATATATATGTGTAGTTTATATATAACATAGTTTTATAACAGTGTTGAAGATATGAATTTATGTATAAGCACTCATAACTAATCTGTTAAGTAGACACTATTTCTCTATTAAAGAGTCTATTAATGTGAGGAACCTCAGATTATCTGTTTCTTTGTAATATCTTCTGTTTCAGAATGCAATAAATTTACTCTATTTTGTTACTGCTGCTGCTTATTTTGCCAACTTTATGGCATGATCCCTGGATGAAATCAATGTAAATCTTTAGCTTTAAAAATTATATTCTGAAATAATTCAAATGTCCATCTTTAGGAGAATGGAAACAAACCGAGGTACATTCATGAATTAGAACAGTACTGAGCAATGAAAAGCCACAAATTAAATGTAGTAGTATAGATGAATCTCTCTAACATTATGCAGAACCGAAGAAGCCAAACACAAAATAAAACCAAATTTTAGGCTTTCATTAGAAAAAATAATTCTAAAACAGGCAAGAGTAAAATGAACCAATCCTTTTCAGAACAAAGATTTTCTTTAGAGACTTGCAGGGAATAGGTAGAAGGCAATTGGAATGGAAAAATGGGAATATTCTGGTAGGAAGGTAGTCTCACAAAATGTGGAAAGGCTGATCTATAGTACCTGTTGTCAAAATTATAAGGCTAAGTTTTGTGCATTACAACGTATGACATTTTGCCTAAAGAGAAAGAACTATGAGCAGAGTCACTACAGCGTAATTGACATATGGAAAAAGGATGGAGGGACAAATGGCATTTGGAGAATGCTGCAGTTGGGTGATGGGCTCCACATTCTATTTTGTTTTATTTTTATATATTGTTATTTTCAAAATATAAAAACTAAAAAATGTTTTATAAAGTGAATTTCCCCAAGGCATTTGTTAAAATATGTTGTAAATCATAATTAGAGCTTATATATATATTATATTAATATTTATTATTATTATATTATAATTATATACTTATGTATTTACATTATACAATTATATCATGTATTTTTTTTACTATATTTAAGTTTTTATAGCTGCTCCCCATTGGGACAATAATGTCAAAACTTGAATAAAATGAAAACAAATCTTCATAATGATCATTAACTTGAAGTCTTTGATATTATAGGACATCCAAGAAAGAAATTTAAATAAAGATAAAATGAGCTCTAGAAGATGTTAAGAGGATGAGGGAGAGTTGTGTCTTTTGATTATGAATTTCCCATAAGCAGTGACTTACTTTTTTCCTTTTCTGAATTGAGGTACTTCTGAAATGAGAAATAGACAATGTTTCCCGTTTTGTTCTAAACTTCTGGACTTTTTACGTGAAGAGCAATTTCCTGTGTATATGAGATACACAGATAAAATTTTTTTTGGTAATGATACCATCAAATCTTCTATCACAATAAAGTTATTTCCATGCTGAGTACATGGCCTTAATAAGAATTGTGCTATGAAAGCACAGTGTGGGTTGTGTAAACAGTCTGTGAATATTGATTTCAATATTAAACTATTGTATTGCTTCATAATGCTTCAGAAAATGTAATTTGCAATGTATTCATATAAGGGCTAAAATAATGTGTAAGGTCATTTTTATTGTTCATTCATAGCTCATGTCAGTTTAAAGCTATAAAAGCTGTATTTTTCTCCATTAAAAAAGCTTATCTCATTCTAACATTGCATTTCAGATTTATTTCAGTGCACTAATCATAGTAACAGAAATGCCATTTTATTCTAACACATTTTAGAAAGCTAAATGGACTCATTATTTGGTTATTATCAAGTTCTAATTCTGAATTCTGATGGGTTTTCATACAATGTGCTAAAATATGTTCAGAAACATAGGAGAGAGGAACATATTTAGAAAGAAGTAGTTGGGCTAATATATTGGATATTTTATAACTATTTTCTTGGTCAGTTGTCTTAAAAACTGAAAAAAAAATCATAGAATCATCCATTTAACATCCAATTTTAGACTGTTCCTATATTCTAGCCAGAGGTCAGCAAACTTTTGCTGATTGAGGTCAGTCAATATTTTAGGCAGAACATAAAATCTCTGTTATGTGTACTCAACTCAGTCATTGTAACAAAAGCAGTCATAAACAATTAAATGAAAAGGTATTACTCTGTTCCAATAAACTTTTATATGCAAAAATCAACCTTAAGGTTATAGTTTGCCAATCTCTACTCTAGACCAACAATTTTCAAACCTCAATGTCCATAAGAATCTCTTATAAAGATCCTCAATCAGTAGGGCTAGGGTGGAGCGTAAGACTTTTAGTTTATTGGACGTTTGATTCAATCAATATTCATGCTTTTCAACCAACCATATGTACAGATCTTCTCTTTCGGAGTATAACAACTGAGATTCAGTAAGGAGCAGAATGAGTTGTTACAACAAAATCAATTTAATATCATAAAATTGTTAGCTTGGTGTAAATCAACCAAAAAGTAGAAAAGAACACAAAGATTTTGTGGGAGTGGGAGCCATAGGAGGTAGCTACCATGTCTAATTGTGGGGAAAGAAGGGGAGACAATGGATTTACTACAATTTAGAAACATAGCAGAAGAATCCTTGGAGCCCAGACCTGGAGCTCTGAACAGATAGTACTCTTTGACTAATGCTGGATATTTTATAACTATTTTCTTGGTCAGTTTTATAACTATTTTCTTGGTCACCTCAAAGCACAGAGGAAGAGCCCATATGAACCTGTATCCTGGGAAGGGAACACTTGCTTGCTCATGCTTATCTTTCTAATCAGACATGACAAGGCTGAAAAAGACCATAAACTTATCAACTTCTGTAACTGGAACATACCGCCTCTAATGAGTCAAAGAAGCATTTGTTACTAGAAACAGGATGCAGAAAAAAAGATAGGCTCCAAATTCACAATAGTAGGCAAAGAGGAGAGAGTAGATCCTTCTTATAAAAAAAATAATGTTATCACAAGTTTAAAAGCCCACAGGTTTTTGAAGAGTCATTAAGAATTTAATAAAGAGAGAACTGGTGAATCGGAAGATAAATCTGAGACATTACTTAGATTGAAGATAATTAGATGAATAAATGGAAAGTACACAAGAGATTAGAGAATAAACATTGCATAATCCAATATACAATTAAGATGGTTTCTATAAGGAAGTAATAGAATTGTGTGAAACTATAAAGCGATAGTGATTGATAACAGTGATATTAATGCCCCAGTTTGAAAAAATTCAGTGTCTTGAGTTTGATAAGTAATGTTAATAACCACATATAGCATGTGTTTTTGAAGAAAAAAACAAATTTTCCAAAATAAATGACACAAAATAGAAAGAATATGGCTAAATAGTGAGAGAACATAACATTTCAAATGTTCTATCACTTAAGTTTAATATGATTGTCTTATGCCAGGATTTAGGCTATGAGTCATTTCTAAGTTTCCAAATCTTGAGTAACATAACTTAAAATTCTTATAGTTATCCCATAATGGTTTTATTGATAAAATTGCTTTCAAAATTATTCTAACTTCTAACTACATAAAAAGAAATTATGCAAAGAGATACCATCCATGATACATTGGTTTCTAATGGAAAGCATTTTCTCTCTACAGCAGTTTAAAATGACCAAAAGTAACTGCAGAAAATATTTTAAAAGCTAACATATAAAATTGACAAGCTGTTATCTTTGCACATGAGTTGGCACTATAAATGTAAACCATGCCATATTTTCTTAGAAATGGTTAGGTTTTAAAATAAATGTAATCATATGCTATTATTAATGTGAAAATCTCTGCAGTTTGATAGAAGAGAAATTGAAAATCTGTGATAAGTTCATTTAGTTTTCTTTGTTTAAAACAAATCATTCTCAAATAAAAAGATAATATAGATAATTTTAAAAAATGATTAAAGAAAGAACTCTGTAAAGAGATGCTTTATTGTATATTTGTCATAAATGTAGTATAAGTGAATATTCTGCCACTATCTGCTAGCACGTATGTATGGTCCATCAATTCCCACAGGTATTCTTTATTCAATATTTAAAGTTGAAACAGCATTGCTTATTTTATCTTAGGATCTTGGAGATGAATAGATTGTTTGTCAATTCTATCAAATGTTCTAGCTCACTATAGAAACAAACATTTTTACCTTTGGACCTTTATCAAAGAACATTCAAATTTTATGATAATATACCTAAGTACTGGGGCATCATTTTAATACAAATAAGAAAATCCTTCCTTTAACAGAAAGATTGTGTCAATCATAGTAAAAGACTCAGTTGATCGATGGAAAAGATGAGAGTCACATTTAAAATAAAAAAAACTGATATTTACTTTTGATTCATTTTGTTTAAAACAGTTCTTTCCTCCTCATTTTACCATGCCTTTCCTTATATATTTTTATATATGGCCAGAAGTTTTTGGTCTTTTTAAAAATAATTTAAAATCGTTCAGAGTCTGTTTTAGTTTATCATTTTCATTTGCCAAGTAAGGGGAAGTGAATATTTTATTCAAATCTGAGGTCAACTGATCCAAAAAAAGTTTTGCAAAGACCAAATATTACATTTCTTTCATTGCTTGCTGTCAGTCTGGGATGACACATCTGCCCTCGTAGATTCAACTATTATATTCCCTTCAAATAAGACTTCTCACCAAACCTCCAGAACCTCATTTCAAGGAATCTGTTAGGTCTCTTGATATTAGTTACATGTACTCCCTTCCATTTATGAATATAAATTTCTTCTCCATAGTTTCCAATTCTTCTAGCTCTTTCCTTGTAACATTTCTGAGTTCAGGTCTGATCCAGTTTCTGTTAAATAATGGTCACTTAGTAAATGCAGGTATTATACCTTACTCCAAAATTCCTCAATTATCAGTAAGTTTTATTAGTGAATCTTGTTAATCTCTTTATTACTTAAATCTAGGTTTATTACAACATTTACTCCATCTCACTGGGCACAGCCCCATCTGCTGCTGCTAAAAGTTTCCTATCAGAATGCATTAAGTCACCTTCTCAGCTGGGTATTGGGACCACAAAGGTATATGCACTTTATATGCCAAGGTCCCCCTGGGTTTCTTCATCTCTTAGTGACTTCCACTCCTTCCTGTCTCCTCCTGTCCCCTGGTCTTTAACATTTTCCTGACTCGTTGCTTAAGACTCCTTCATTTTTTTTATCCTAGGAGTTTTTCTAATTTAGTTTGTTTTCAAATATAATGAATTCATTTCATTTTGCTGTGCTGGTTTCCAGAGGACATGATAAATTTCTTGGAGCTGGAGTTTGTACTCCTGATGCCTCTCCAGAGCACTGGTTATCACACAGTTAATTGTGTTCCCTAAATGCTTGGATTTATGCTTCTTTAACATAGGTCAACTGTGGAAAATCAACACTGGGTATTAAGATTGAGGGAAAAGTATCATTTATCCTATGGCACATAGTCAATGGAATAGCATGCCTGTTCATAGAACAAACCTCTTATAAAATAGTTTGTATTATTCTTGGCAGTATTAATTATTGAAAACTTTTATTTGTCATGAGGGGTAGGAAAAGGGGAAAAAATGCTTTTAAGTGAAAAACCCCAAATTCTTGGAACAGATATTTTATTTTGATCCCAATATACAGAAGATTAACATGGCCCATCTGGTTATAGAAAACAACAAACAGTTTCTTCATTAGGTTTGAAATTTTGAGTATACAGGATTTTCTTTATCCCTGACAGTCTGTGCAATACCAAATGCTGATATCTCATTGCCTTGACTGTGATTGGATTTCCCCTGCATTGCTGACAAAGGTTTTTTTAAGACTTCTAATTGAATATCTTTGCCCTATATTTTTGGCTCTTTCGAATATGAATTTTTTGATTTCCATAACGATTAAGAAGTTTTGTTTCTACCACCAATATCATCACCCTGCCAAAGCATTTGAACCATGAGGTCAGAAATACTTCAAGCTTCATCCTTTTCAGTTTAGGCTCATTCTTATTTCCCCCAGTAAGCAGATTTTTCTGGTAATTTCAGAGACCTTGAATTTGTGTACATGAGGGAAGTGGGTACATGCTTGTACATGCCTATAACTGCATGCATGTTTTTTCCTTCCTCCCTTATCAGTGGTGAATTTGTCTTATAAACAAGGCAAAAGTCTCTATTAATTCTTTTACTGCATATAAGCTATATTCTTTAGGTAAATTATATTTAAAACTTTTGGTATGTATGCAGTGTTTAATTCATTAAGTTCCATGGTTTTAATGCTCCAGATACTTCAATGAAATTGACACAGATGCCTTAAAATAGGTCGTAAATCATAATCTAGGACTTCTATGTATTATGTTAACTAATATTTATTAATATTATATTATGATAATTATATACTTATATATTTATATTATATATTTTTAAATTATATTTTGTATTTTTTACTATATTTAAGTTTTTATAGATGTTCCGCATTGGGACAATGGAACAAAACAAGTTAAGGAAGCTGAACCTCCTAAAAAGTTCCTGTTTGAGGTTACAAACGCAAAGCCTGCTTTTATAAACCTATCACTTGTGATTTTGCCATCTGATTCTTTAGATGTTTTCTTTATTCAGAATTTATTCATAATTCAATTTCAAAAATTGCATTTGCAGCTCTAAAATATAGGAACAAGTCCTAACTGCCTTCATTAAAAGCATTGATATGTCAGTATCTACTTTGTGTATGCCTCAGTTCACATCTCTTGTGAATGCATGGCAGAATCTACTTACATAATTTCCTGCAAATGAATTACTTAATTGAAACATGCACTTTCCAGTGAATAAAGAACTAAGAAAATACATAGGAGAAAGCATATTTTGTGTGTTTCCCCTTAACATTTTCAGCAATTCTGGGCTGTACACCAGAATGCTAGTTTAGCACAGCAATGCACACAATATACAACACAATGTGAACTCCAGTTATTCTCCTAAAAGTATGCAGATAACTTGGGACTTGAGGTAAGATAATGAGGTCATGATCTATGATTTATGAGTAGAGGTTCCACAGAACTGGTTCATTGGAATTCATTCAATGGAATGAAGCAGCCTATACAGTTGCACATTTCAAGTTGTCCCATTTACATAGAGAATTAGATGATTGGGATTTGGAGTAGGAAATAGATTATTCATTGCCAATTCAACACATTTACTGAGTGTCTACAGCGAATGAGGAAAACTGATTCAAAGCATGGCCTGCTGTCAAACTTTCTACTATCTCCTGACACTTCACCACTTATAAGAAATTCATGATTGAAAGAGGGCCTTCTAGGTTTGGATGGATTGTATTTGGGACATGCTGGATTTTAAAAAATATAATATTTCTAAGAAAAGTTGTAATTTTGAATATGGGGTCAGAGTGATTAGTCAAAGATTGAATATTTATATTAGGCAAGATAGACTGTTTAATGAGTATTACCCATTTATGGGTGAAATACACAGTAAAATTTATTTTCTACTCTTAAAGCAGTAGATCATTTAAATTCCTACAGCTATCCTCAAAACATCACATAGGACAAAGATCTCTTCCGTCCTCTAGACTTTGAATCCCTCAGTGTGACCAGGCAATGAAGGGAGGGGGAATTGACACACAGTATACAGGAGGTTCACATTTGCTCTCCTTCCATGTTCAGAAATGACCACACCTAACCACAAAGAGGACTGGGAAAGGTAGTCCAGGTTTGTGCCAAGTCCTTTAGCAAAGACTGAGGTTATCTGTGATCGGAACTCTGTACTTTTCCAAATTTACTATCTACTGCTTCTCAGCAGACATCCAACTGCATGCCATTCTGAGGAGAAAACATGGATGTTGGGGAGGACTTGAATAACTTAATTCACTAATATTTTAAGCTGCACTTATAACTTATTTATTTTTTAATTGGTTCTTTTGGGTATACATGACAGTAGACTGTGTAGTGATGTATTATATGTACATGGAGTATAATTTATTTAATTAGGATTGCATTCTTGTGGTTGTACATGATGTGTAGTTTCACTGGTGGTGTATTCATATATGAACTTAGGAAAGTTATGGCTTACTGACATATATTTCATTTTATTTTTAAACCTTACATGTTTGCTTTTCATTTTATGGTTAGAAAACTTTCTGAGGCAATTATGTATTCTTGAAAATAAAAGCATCATTTGAACAGAAAACTGAGGTTCCATAAATCTGCAAGGTGCCCAGTCTGGGTACTGGTCTGGAGTCATCCTCATGACATTGATGGCATATCCAGAATCTTTAAACTTAACTCCGACTTAGGAAGGAAGAAAAACTGTCATGAAACCTTTGCCCTTGAGTTGAAATTAAATCAATTACAAATTCTCCTGTAATTGAGGTCAAAACACTTCCACCAATTTATAGCTAGCATCCTTCCATGCTTCTGTTGACTTTTGCAATTACTTAACAATTTTGCATATGTAAACATTTTCTGACATGGATTTTGAAAATATGAAGATTTTCTTAGACAATGGGTCACACACATAAGGTCATTCTAAAGGCACAGATAATTTTAAAAGAAACTAACTCAACTTCTGAACTCAAGAAGCAAATCGGAGTACAAATAAGAGATCAAAAAATAGTAAATCTACAATAATAATTACTACATGAGAAAATTTAAATTTGAATAAGCATCCTGAGTACCAACGCATTCAACCATGTTTTCCTAACAAATGGATTTACATTTACTTATGGTACTGTACTAATAGTATTTTAAAAGATGAAAGGAAATTTAATATAATTAGACCTTCCAATGTCTTATTCTTTTCCAAAGAATCATCTTTGGATCCTTCCCCAAGATGCACACAGCACAGCTTGAAGACTATATCATCCAGAGGCTGATCAGAAATGGGAGGAAAAAACCTCAAATGAAAAAAAAAAAAAACTTTATAAAGATATACACAATTAAGAAATAAGAGGTGGCAAATTTAGGAGCAGTGCCAGAAAAGGTACTAAAATGAGAATAAAAATATTATCTTTTCAGGAGAGGGAATCCTTTTGGTCTGCTCAAGTAGGCAATTGGGTAATAAAACAAAAAGGCCTGTAGAACCAGACAATATGATGCCTAATCCTGACATTTTGCTTCATGACCCTGTAAGAACCTTTTTAGTGTTAGTTTTCTTATATTTGAAATCAAGTTGTTAATATTTTCCTCAATGGATTATTAAGAATAATATAGGACACAGTAAATATATATTAATTGCACGATACATAGTAGTAGGTGTTGTTATTAGGAATAGAATTACCCTTGATTTGAATAGCTCTGCAAACTGATCTAGATTCTTTTTTATTCTTTGAAGACTTGTGTAGCATCAAAGGTATCGAAAGTGTGTATCCTAGAGGGATAGGAAGGTAGTAATTGCAATTGTAATACAGAAGTCACATGTGTGAGAATAAGGCTTGTTCTGCTTTTGCAGTAATTAAAACATATACAAATAAAATGAGAAGTTAATTGAGTGTTTAGGTATATAAACAAACTGACAAAATGTTGAATCCTTTTATTATTCAGTGAAGACCCTATAGAACAAATAAATGTTAGATGTGCAGCTTTTATATTTAAAAAGACATTGAAAGGGAATGCTTTCAATTTTGCACCATTTGGAATGATGTTGGCCTTGGGTTTAGCATAGCTTTTACGATATTGAAGTATGTTCCTAGTGTTCCTCACTTGTCTAGTTTTTTTTTGTTTTTTTTTGTTTTTTTTTTCTTTTTAAAAAATTTCTTATAGACCCCATTTTGATTTGTTGTACACAAATGGGGTACATCATTTTGTTTCTATGGTTGTTCACGATGTAGATTTATACCATTCATGTAATCATACATGAACTTAGGGTAATGATGTCCGTCTCATTCCACCATTTTTCATTTCTAGTGTTTTAAACATGTATTTTGTCCACTGCTTTTTCTGCATCTACTGAGATGATCATGAGTCTTTTTAAGTCTACTGATGTGATGAATTACATTTATTGACTTCTGTGTGCTGCACTAACCTTGCATCCCTGGGATGAATTCCACTTGATCATGGTGCATTATCTTTTTAATATGTTTTTGTATGTGATTTGCCAGAATTTTAATGAGAATTTCTGCATCTATGTTCATCACTGATATTGTTCTGAAGTTTTCTTTCCTTGATGTGTCTCTGGTTTTGGTATTAGAATGATACTAGCCTCATAGAATGAGCTTGGAAGGGTTCCCTTATTTCTATTTCATGGAACAATTTGAAACTATTGGTGTTAATTCTTCTTTGAGGGTCTTGTAGAACTTGGCTGAGAATCCCTCTGGTCCTGGGCTTTTCTCAATTGGTAGGCTTTTGATGGTGTCTTCTATCTGATTGCTTGAAATTGATCTGTTTGAATTGTGTATGTCCTCCTGATTCAGTGTGTTTAGATCATATGTCTCTAGAAATTTATTGATGTCTTTAAGATTTTCTATTTTATTGGAGTATAAATTTTCAAAATAGTTTTTAATTATCTTCTGTATGTCTCTTATGTCCTTTGTGACATTTCCTTTTCCATCATTAATTTTAGTAATTTGAGTTTTCTCTCTCATTCTCTTCATTAGCATGGCTAAGGTTTATCAATTTTATTTAAGTTTTTTTCAAAAAACCAACTTTTAGGGGGCGATCCAAAATGGCAGACTAGAGGGAGACTGCACCCCCAGTCACTCCAGAACCCAGGAGTTAAGAAGGGGAGGCATTGAGAGACTCAGACCAAAATAGAGCCACGGGTGAGTCTGCCCACTGGGTAAAGCTCGGCCCGGGTGGCAGGCCCAGATAGAGGTGGCTTATTGGAGCAGTACAGGGCAGCTAGAGTCTTCCACAGGCAGCCCTGCACACTCCAGCGCTGGGCCCCTCCCACACAGCCAGCTTCTCCAGGTTCTTGGAGCAGGCCCACTAGTGAGAGCCTTTCTGATCAGAACAAGCTCCAAGTCCCGGAGCCAGCGCGGCGTGCTCCGACCTGCAAGCGGCTTCAGGGACCAGGACAGGGCAGCCAGAGACCTCCCCAAGCAGCCTGGACCCCTGCGGTGGGAGGCGCCTTTCAAGGCTAGCTTCTCGGAACAGACCGCCCAGTGAGAGCCTTTCTACATAGAGCCAGCCACAAGTCCCCTAGCCAACGGAGAGCTTCTTTATGCAAGCAGCCTCTGGGATCAGGGCAGGGCAGCTAGAGACTTCTCCAGGCGGATCTGCCCATTCTGACCGCAGGCTCTTTCCACGGGGCGATCCAAGATGGCGGCCTAGAGGGTTACTGCATCTCCAGTCGCTCCAGAACCCAGGATTCAAGAAGGGGAGGCATTGAGAGACTTGGAAAAAAATAGAGTCATGGGGTGAGTCTCCCCCACTGGGCGAAACTTGGCCTGGGTGGCAGGCACAGATAGGGGTGGCTTATCAGAGCAGGGCAGTGCAGCTAGAGTCTTTCCCAGGTAGCCTTCCACACTCCGGCGGTGGGCTCCCCCCACACGGCCAGCTGCACGGTGCAGGCCCCCAGTGAGAGCCTTTCTGCACAGAGCCAGCTCCAAGCCCTGGAACCAGTAGGGGGCTAGGGGCAGCTTTCTTCGGAAGCACTGCATTATCAAATTCCTCCAAGACATCAGGCTACTGAACGCTGGGAGGTGATACACTGGAAATCTACCAGGACACTATAAGCCAATAGAGGAAATCTCCAATATCTCAGATTCCCACTGACATCTGACCAATATGAGAAAACAAGGGAAGAAAATGTCCCATATGATCGCCCACTGCCCGCGGGGACAATCACGACGCATACGCTCTTCTTGATCACAGGAACCAAAAGAGCTTTATTCCACAAGTCTCAGACTTATTTTGAGAACATCAGCCTATCAGAGAGTAGACTACCAGGAAAGTCAGCCTATCAAGGAATGGTCTCCAGGCAGATACCAGGATTGTCTCATGTACAACAGCCAACCAGAGTTACTTCCTAAAACTTGTATATGAGTGCAGCTATGTCTCGCAAGCTGCCAGGCGCCATCTTAGAGATCAGGCCACAGTGCGGCTCTGGGGCCCTCAGAGCCTGCCCCTGACATCTCCCCCTTATTCTTTAAATAAAGAAAAGATGACTTGGGACCATGCCTGTCTTAGGTTGTCCATGGCAAATTACATCCTTACCCGTCATTGGAATTCTGACCTCCAGGCGTCAGAACCCTGTCTTAGGTTGGTATGCATTTCCACGGATCTTACCCGTCTTTGACTACTGGTCCAGCATGCTTAGCCATACTTGGGGGGATGTGCCTGTCTCAATGGTTGTCAAAGTCTATACTATAGACCATTGATGACATCAGGCATCTTGGTGAGCTCTGATTTGGCTGCGTATAACATAGGCTATCCCTAAGCAGATAATAATCAGAACAGCTACTGTTCCAGCCCACTGTTTTGTCAATCCCAGGACTTTAGATAACTAAGAGAACATCTCAGATACCAATGCAACTTGAACCCTGGTGGCATTGACTCTGAGTATTTCAGCTCATAGCTGACTGGTTAAATTATCAAACAGAGATGACCAATTACCAGTAAGGTAGACAGAGAGATTTTTAGATAATATAACCACAGAGCAATAGGGGTGACACACACTGCTCTTAAAGGATAAACACATCCCAGTCCCAAAAGTTCTTGCAAGATATCCACTTGTTCTTATAGTAAGTCCACTCTTTGATTTACAAGGAGTATGCTTGCTGTTAGATGTTGGTTTAGGGTCTCTTCAGTCTGTAAGGCTGCAGCTCTATTTTCGGCCAAGTGATTGTTGTTGCTGTCTGTATGGTTGTGTCAATGCTGCTGCTGCGGTTGCGGCTGCCGCTGCAGAGACTGTTACCATGGCAACCACGGCCGCTGTGATGCCAAAATCTCTCCTGTTTCTTGATAGTAACACTGGCAATTCCGCATCTGTAACAGAGACTGGGACTGGTAGGAAGGTAGGAACACACATTAAGACTGCCAGCAGGAACCTAGAAGCATTCCAACATTGAGAGAGATAGCATAAATCTGAAGTACAATTGAGAGAAGCAGTTGTTTCGTTAAAAAGGGGGAAACACACAAACTGGGGTAGGTGGAAAGGTACATAATTGAACTGTTCCTCCTAAGAGACTAAAAAGAGGTTGTAAGTTAGTTCAAGCGGGGAAAGGCTACGAGCATCATGGTCATCAGGAGTATGTTCAGCATCTTCATTTTGTTGGTCTGAGTTACTTGTTGGTAGCGTTGGCACTGGTCGAGTTAGTCACTCAGGAACCCAGATAGGCAATGTTGTATCCTGTGGAAACACACAAACCGAGCCGCGGCTCCAGTAAAGCACCAGGTCCGGGCCGTTCCATTGTCCTGTAAGAACATCCTTCCATTTTACCATCGCTCTATCATGTTGTTTATGATTGCCATGTCTCTCAGCGGCAGAGCAACCCTCATTATCCAGAGTTAAAAAATTTAAAATAAAGAGGCAAAGAGAAAGTTTATCTTTAGGGGACCTGAAGGTCTCCCCTATTCCCCCTTTTTGTTTATAAAGAGTATTTTTGAGGGTGAGATGTGCACGTTCAACAATACCTTGTCCTTGTGGGTTATAAGGTATATCTGTGGTTAGAGTTATTTCAAATTTAGTGAGAAATTGGTTCTTACCAAATTTAGTTTTTAAAGAAAAATTTAGACTCTATAATGTAGTATAATACTCTAACAGTTGCTTAACCATAATTGTATAAACCCCTATTTTTAAGACTAATTGTTCTAAAGAATAAAACTTAATAGACACAAAGTTAAGAGTAAATTAGTGTTTCTAAGAAATCCTTGTTATTTTACCATGTCATTTTGCCATATAGATTAAACTTTGGTTTATATTAGAACATTAGTATTTCACCTTAGGAAAAACCTTAAATAGCGTTAAATGTTTCACATACATACAACCAACTTAGTTACATGCAAACTTGTTGAAACTTGCCCTTTACTTACATAGACTTTCTTAGCACTTACTTAGACCCTCATTTATTTCATCACACAAGCACTTTCTTACCCAGAAACATTTCCTTTTCCCTTTTACTAAATATATTTCCATACCCTGAACCTTTATTTTCTCTTTCCTGTTGACCCCTTTTTGTTCACATTCTGAAACAACTCTTATGAAATTTCTGAATTTAAAAAAAATTACTCTATTTTAATAAGATTAAATATTTTGTTGTTTATAGTACTCTAATTGAAACACAGTTGAAACTTTTAGAACCCTTTGTATATAGAATTAAACCTATTAGGACATAACTCTTAGTAACTTTGTTTTTAGTTTAGTGATGATACAAAACAATTTTTCTACAAATACATTTGAGTAATCCCATGCATGTCAACTCTAATTCACTTATTTTCTTAAAAAAAAAAAAAAACAAGATAATAGACAAGTGTCCTGAACAGTATTTGCCATCTTTTTCTTGTTCAAGAAAGGTCCTAGAAAAATTGATGTTAAACATTTTATTAACATCAACATTTTATTAGTTTGACCACCTAGAGACTTGCAAGTTATTTTCAAGACATTTTACTTCTATTAGTTTACCCAAATTAAATTAAACTTTTTAAAATCATGTGAATTAGAAGTATTTGGATCCATTTTTAAATTTTAATTTTAGGAGCGCTCAGTTTTGATACAGCCACAACATGACATCAGACAGCACGACATACACATAACACAAAATCAAAGGCCTTGAAACTTTATAGGTGAATCTCCATTGCAATGTAACAGATGTTCAAAAACTCTAGTTGAATAAAAAAAAAAAAAATAGAACTGAACAAAAAGTCATGAGCTCAAAAAATATGTAGAATTCAAAAAAAACAAAGAGTCCTGGAAAAATGATACAGGAAAAGTGATACGGCCATTAATTACTTTAGTAAAGCACTATAAAATTTACTTTTGCTGGAGTTCAGGTAAGACTTTTTGCTCTTTTTTTCTTTTTCTTTTTTCTTTTTTTTTCCCTTGGGTTTGAGACCGGTCTCCTACTGAGCCTTCAGGCTTTCTCTATTTACATTTTTTACATTTCAATGTAAGCCTTGACTGAGATTTGGATCTGAAAGGGGATAAAATGTTCCAGCAGAAACTTGATGCCTAGGGCATTTTAACCCTTAATCCTGTTAGTAATCAATTCAGGTTTGGACGCAGAAAATTGTGAAACAATTATCTCCCAATATGTGTGGGGACTGGGGCTACTATATCATACTCCTTACTAGGACATGCCACTGATCATTGGGCTGGTTACTCCCTCCACACTGGTGTATGTGGGACCTTATGGCAGGAGGACTAGGTGGCCTGGGTGGGGCAAAGTTGTAGGAGGAGAAGGAATTAAGAGGGGGAGAAGAAGGAGGCGTTCGAGTTTGTAGGAAGAGCATAGAAGCGTAAGAAAGAAGAGACTTGAAGATAAGGAATCCCTTTCCATCTGCCCACTCACTCATGGATGCTGTGTGCCAATATCTTTGGTAGCCACAATCCACCTTCCCATGGAGCAATCTTTCATCCCTGCACAGGCCAATTTGTGATTGGTAGTCATTCCTTCCCAAACTAACATTTTAACATTTACCGGGAAGGCCATACAGGGAGGGGGGAGGTTAGAGTCTGTGAGTTCTTGCCCAGTATCATAAAATGGCCACCGGGAAGATTTCCCACCATCCGGAAGGAGGAGGGTGAGGACTTTCATTGGAGTCTGATGTGGCCCCAGAATACAAGATGGCAGCAATGAGCCTCCCTGGGGCGGTAGTGGGCCCTCCCTATGTGTAGAGGCTGGCTGCCCTTGTGCTTCCTCAACCTTGGGAGGAGCGGATTGAGATGGATTGGGCTCCTCATTAAAAGTCTCCCAATGTTGTTTACTATGTGGCAAGTTTCTGGAAGGAGATGCAACAGGAGGAGCTGGCTGGGAGCCCACTTTGGGAGGTCCTGGAGAGAAGCAGGCCTTAAGGGCGGATAATGTAGGGTAGACTCCCAATGGGGGACCCTCCCCTAAACCGATTTCCCTCTTCCTAACAAGTTGTTCTACACGATCCCATATGGACCAGTCAAAAAGATTAGCGGCAGGAAGCCAAGGAGCCACCCGAGCAAAGGTGTCCCAGGCTTTTTCCGCCTGTGTATCAGACCACTCAAGGCTGCTACTCTTCAGCGTGAGTCTAAGAGCTGAGAGCGCAGGGTCACCATGTGTGGTGTGTGTTTGCTCCATCTTTTCTTTAGTAGATCCTGTAATAGCAAGATTTTTTGTTCTACATAGTAAATCCTCCTCTTCATCTGAACTATCCTCACACCCAGTTTCATTTTCCTTGTCTGTCTCTGGTCTTATTGATGCCCTTTCTGATGCTTTAGACCTTTCCTCTTTTATTTCCTCCAAAACCTCTTCCCCTTGTTTTATGGCCTCTCTGCATTTGGTATTAGGAGTATCTAAACACCCTCTAACTAACATCCATATGGCCATGGTTCCCAGGGGTAATGGTTTTACTCTCTTTGTCACTCTCAAATCCTCCCCTAGAAGCTCCCATTGAGGGATATTCAGTAATCCCTCATCAAGAACCATGGCGCAATATCTTCCACTGTGCATAAAAAGATTCGGACTGTTTTAGTTTCAAGAGGAATTCCATTGGCCCGGAGCAAATTCTTAAAGGGACCTTCCATGTGCATTCGAGACATTTCAGCGCCCATATTTCTCTATTAAACTAACAGAATGCAAAGCACTTTAACTAGCAAAACAAAAGTGAAAACACTTACAAACACTCAATCTCCGTCGCTTATCGCGAACTTTAACTCGTCGCTTATCCCGTGAACTTTAACTTGTCGCTTATCCCGCGAACTTTACCTGGCCAGACTGTATTTTACTTTCCCTGTATTTACCAGATCAGTTCCTTCTTTGTAACTCGAGTTCCCGGGTTTCGGCACCACTTATGATCACCCACCGCCTGCGTACACAATGCGTACGCTCTTCATGATCACAGAAACCAAAAGAGCTTTATTCCACAAATCTCAGACTTATTTTGAGAACATCAGTCTATCAGAGAGTAGACTACCAGGAAAGTCAGCCTATCAAGGAATGGTCTCCAGGCAGATATCAGAATTGTCTCATGTACAACAGCCAACCAGAGTTACTTCCTAAAACTTGTATATGAGTGCAGCTATGTCTGGCAAGCTGCCAGGCGCCATCTTAGAGATCAGGCCACGGTGCGGCTCTGGGGCCCTCAGAGTCCGCCCCTGACAGTCCCAAACAAACCTAGATACTACATCAATAAAACCCAATGACAGCACAGCAGAAGAAATGTCAGAAAGGGAGTTCAGAATGTACATAATTAAAACAATCAGAGAAGCAAATGAGGAGATGAAAGAACAAATGTAGGCATTGAAGGAGGAGATGAAAGAGCAAATGCAGGCATTAAATGATCGCACCAATCAACAGTTAAAAGACCAAATACAGGAAGCAAGAGATCATTTCAATAAAGAGTTAGAGATACTGAAAAAAAAAAAAAAAACGAAATACTTGAAATGAAGGAAACAATAAACCAAGTTAAAAACTCCATAGAAAGCATAACCAATAGGATAGAACACCTGGAAGACCGAACCTCAGACATTGAAGACAAAATATTTAATCTTGAAAATAAAGTTGAGCAAATAGAGAAGATGGTAAGAAATCATGAACAGAATCTACAAGAATTATGGGATATCATGAAAAGGCCAAATTTGAGAATTATTGGGATTGAGGAAGGCTTAGAGAAACAAACCAAAGGAATGAACAATCTATTCAATGAAATAATATCAGAAAATTTCCCAAATCTGAAGAATGAAATGGAAAACCAAGTACAAGAGGCTTATAGAACTCCAAATATACAAAATTACAACACCCACACCAAGGCACATTATTATGAAAATACCTAACATACAAAACAAAGACAGAATTTTAAAGGCCGTGAGAGAAAAGAATCAAATTACATTCAGAGGGAAACCAATAAGAATATCAGCAGATTTTCAATCCAGACCCTAAAAGCTGGAAGGGCCTGGAACAACATTTACCAAGCCCTGAAAGAAAATGGATGCCAACCAAGAATCTAATACCCAGCAAAACTTACCTTCAAATTTGATGATGAAATAAAATCCTTCCATGATAAACAAAAGCTAAAGGAATTTACAAAAAGAAAGCCAGCATTACAGAACATTCTCAGCAAAATATTCCATGAGGAAGAGATGAAAAACAACGATGCAAATCAGCAACAGGAGGCGCTAGCCTAAAGGAATAGCCAAATAAAGAAGGAACCAAATCATGTCAAAAAACAAATATGAGTCAAATGACTGGGAATACAAATCATATCACAGAAATAACCCTGAATGTTAATGGCCTGAACTCATCAATCAAAAGACATAGACTGGCAGATTGGATTAAAAAGAAAAATCCAACAATATGCTGCCTGCAAGAGACTCATCTCATAGAAAGAGATACCCATAGACTAAAGGTGAAAGGATGGGGAAAAGCATACCATGCACACGGACACAGCAAAAAAACAGGAGTATTCAGCCTCATTTCAGATAATGTAGACTTCAAGCCAAAACTAGTCAGAAGGGATAAAGAAGGACATTACATGCTGCTTAAGGGAAGCATAAATCAGCAAGACATAACAATCATAAATATCTATGCCCCGAACATTGGCTCATCCACATACATCAAACAAATCCTTCTCAATTCCAGAAATCAAATAGACCACAACACAATAATACTAGGCGATTTTAACACACCTCTCTCACCACTGGATAGATCGTCCAAACAAAAATTGAATAAAGAAACCATATATCTCAATAACACAATCAACAATTTAGACTTAACCGACATATATAGAATATACCATCCAACAAAGAACAAATACACTTTCTTCTCAACAGCACATGGATCCTTCTCTAAAATAGACCATATTTTATGCCACAAAGCTACTGTTAGCAAATACAAGAAGATAGAGATATTACCTTGTACTCTATCAGATCATAATGGATTGAAATTAGAAATAAATGACAGAATAAAAAACAGAAACTTCTCCAATACCTGGAGATTAAATAATACACTATTATATGATGAATGGATAACAGAAGACATCAGGAGGGAAATAAAAAAATTCTTAGAAGTAAACAAGAACAAAGACACATCATATCAAAATCTCTGGGACACTCTGAAAGCAGTACTTAGAGGTAGATTTATTTCATGGGGCACATTCAAAAAAAGAAGTAGAAATCAACAAATAAACGACTTAAACTACAGCTCAAAGCCCTAGAAAAAGAAGAGCAAACCAATACCAAAAGTAGTAGAAGACAGGAAATAGTTAAAATCAGAGCCGAAATCAACGAAATTGAAACAAAAGAAACAATTGGAAAAATTAACAAAATAAACAGTTGGTTCTTTGAAAAAATAAACAAACTTGATAAACCCTTAGCCACACTAACAAAGAGAAAGAGGGAGAAAACTCAAATTACTAAAATTCGGAATAAACAAGGAAACATCACAACAGACACGAGTGAAATACAAAACATAATTAGAAGCTATTTTGAAAATCTATACTCCAACAAAACAGAAAACCACGAAGACATCCACAAATTTCTAGAGACATATGAATTACCTAAACTGAATGAGGAGGACATACACAACTTAAATAAACCAATTTCAAGCAATGAAATAGAAGAGGTCATCAGAAGCCTACCAACAAAGAAAAGTCTGGGTCCAGATGGGTTCTCAGCCAAGTTCTACAAAACCTTTAAAGAAGAGCTCATTCCAATACTCGTCAAACTATTCCATGAAATAGAAGAGGAGGGAACCCTCCCAAACTCCTTCTATGAAGCCAATATCACCCTGATACCTAAACCAGACAGAGACTCATCGAGGAAAGAAAATTTCAGACCAATATCCTTAATGAACATCGACGCAAATATTCTCAACAAAATTTTAGCAAATCGCATACAAATATATATTAAAAAGATAGTGCACCACGATCAAGTGGGTTTTATCCCAGGGACGCAAGGTTGGTTCAACATCCGGAAATCAATAAATGTCATTCACCATATCAACAGACTTAAAGTTAAGAATCACATGATTTTTTCAATAGATGCAGAAAAAGCATTCCATAAAATACAGCATCCCTTCATGCTCAAAACACTAGAAAAAATTGGGGTAGTGGGAACATTCCTTAACATTATAAAGGCCATCTACACTAAGCTCATGGCCAATATCATTCTAAATGATGAAAAACTGAAAGCGTTCCCCCTAAAAACTGGAACAAGGCAGGGATGCCCTCTTTCACCACTTCTATTCAACATCGTCCTTGAGACTCTAGCCAGAGCAATTAGACAAACCAAAGAAATTAAAGGGATACGAATAGGAAAAGAAGAACTCAAACTATCCCTGTTCGCTGATGACATGATTATATATTTAGAGGAACCTGGAAATTCCACCAGAAAACTTTGAGAACTCATAAGTGAATTCAGTAAAGTAGCAGGTTACAAGATCAATGCTCATAAATCCAATGCATTTTTATACATAAGTGATGAATCTTCAGAAAGAGAAATTAGGAAAACTACCCCATTCACAATAGCATCAAAAAAAATAAAATACTTGGGAATCAATCTCACAAAAGAGGTGAAAGACCTCTACAATGAGAATTACAGAACAGTAAAGAAAGAAATTAAAGAAAACCTTAGAAGATGGAAAGATCTCCCATGTTCCTGGATAGGCAGAATTAATATTGTCAAAATGGCCATACTACCTAAAGTGCTATACAGATTCAATGCAATTCCAATTAAAATCTTGCAGAAATAGAGCAAGCAATTATGAAATTCATCTGGAAGAATAAAAAACCTAGAATAGCTAAAGCAATGCTAAGTAGCAAGAACGAAGCAGGGGGTATTGCAATACCAGATCTTCAACTCTACTACAAAGCAATAGTAACAAAAACGGCATGGTATTGGTACCAAAATAGACAGGTAGATCAATGGTACAGAATAGAGGACATGGACACAAACCCAAAGAAATAAAATTTTCTCATATTAGACAAAGGGTCCAAAAATATGCAATGGAGAAAAGATAGCCTCTTCAACAAATGGTGCTGGGAAAACTGGAAAACCATATGCAACAGAATGAAATTAAACCCCTATCTCTCACCCTACACAAAACTCAACTCAAAATGGACCAAGGACCTCGGAATCAGACCAGAGTCCCTGCATCTTATAGAAGAAAAAGTAGGTCCAAGTCTTCAACTTGTTGGCTTAGGATCAGACTTCCTTAACAGGACTCCCATAGCACAAGAAATAAAAGCAAGAATCAACAACTGGGATAGATTCAAACTAAAAAGCTTTCTCTCAGCAAAGGAAACTATCAGTAATGTGAAGAGAGAGCCTACAGAGTGGGAGAATATCTTTGCCAACCATACCTCAGATAGAGTGCTATTTTCCAGAATCTATAAAGAACTCAAAAAACTCTACACCAAGAATACAAATAATCCAATCAACAAATGGGCTAAGGAAATGAACAGACACTTCACAGAAGAAGATGTACAAGCAATCAACAGATATATGAAAAAATGTTCAACATCCCTAGTAATAAGGGAAATGCAAATCAAAACTACCCTAAGATTTCATCTCACCCCAATTAGAATGGCGATTATCAAGAACACAAGCAACAATAGGTGTTGGCGAGGATGTGGTGAAAAAGGAACACTCATACATTGCTGGTGGGGTTGCAAATTAGTGCAGCCACTCTGGAAAGCAGTATGGAGATTCCTCAGAAAGCTTGGAAAGGAAACACCATTTGACCCAGCTATCCCACTCCTTGGCCTATACCCAAAGGACTTAAAATCAGCATACTACAGAGATACAGCCACATCAATGTTCATTGCTGCTCAATTCACCATAGCCAGATTGTGGAACCAACCTAGATGCCCTTCAGTTGATGAATGGATAAAGAAACTGTGGCATATATATACAATGGAATATTACTCCGCAATGAAGAATGATAAAATTATGGGATTTGCAGGCAAATGGATGAAATTGGAGAATATCATGCTAAGTGAGATAAGCCAATCTCAAAAAACTAAAGGACGAATGATCTCGCTGATAAGCGGATGAGGACATATAATGGGGGGTGGGAGGGGTTAGTATTAGGTTTAGGTTTAGGTTTAGGGTTAGGGATAAGGAGTGTGGTAAGAATGAAGGAAAGAAGGACTGTATAGAGGGAAAAGAGGGGTGGGAAGGGTGAGGGGGAAGGGAAAAAAATAATGAATCAAACATCATAGCCCTATGTAAACGTATGATTACACAAATGGTATGCCTTGACTCCATGTACAAATAGAGAAACAACATGTATCCCATTTGTATACAATAATAATAATAAAAAAAACTTTTTTGTCAAGTTTTTGAATTGCGTCTTTTGTTTGAATTTCACTGATTTCAGCTTTAATTTTAATTATTTCCTATCTTCTACTGCTTTTTTTCTTCTTTTTCTAGGACTTTGATATGCAATATTAGGTAATTTACCTGTTGACTTTCTATTCTTTTAGGGAATAAGCTCAATGCAATGAACTTTCCTCTTAGCATTGCCTTCACAGTGTCCCAGAGATTTTGATATGTTGTATTGCTATTCTTATTTACCTCTAAGTAATTTCTTATTTCGTTCCTGATTTCTTAGTCTATCCATTCACCATTCAGTACCATGTTAGTCTCCAGGTGTTGGAGTAGCTTCTATTTTTTATTGTATCATTGATTTCTAATTTCATTCCATTATTATTTGATACAATGCAGGGTATTATATCTATTTTTTTTTTTAATTTGCTAAAGGTTGCTTCAGGGCCTAAGCTATACTATGTTTTTAGAGAAGGATCCATATGCTGTAGAGAAGGAAGTGTATTTGCTTATGGATAGATGAAATAGTCTACATATGTCCATTAAATCCAAATTGTTGATTTTATTATTTACTTTTAAAGTTTTTTTTTGTTTTGTTTTGTTTAGTTTTAGCTTGGAAGATCTATCCAGTAGTGAGAGAAGTATGTTAAAGTTATGCAGTATTATTGGGTTGTGGTCTATTTGATTCTTGAAATTGAGAAGGATTTGTTTGATATACTGAGATGCTCCATTATTTGGGGCATAAATACTTGTGATTGTTCAGTCTTATTAATTGATAATTACCTTAAGCTGTATGAAATATGCTTCTTTGTCCATTCTGACTAACTTTGGCTTGAAGTTCGCTATCTGATATGAGGATGGAAACCCCTGCTTGTTTACACAGTACATGTGAGTTATATGTTTTTTCCCATCCTTTCACCTTCAGTCTTTGGATGTGTTTGCCTATGAGGTGAGTCTCTTAGAGACATATTGTTGCCTCTTTATTTTTAAATCCAATCTGCCTGTCTATGTCTTTTGATTGATGAGTATAGTCCTTTAACATTCATGGTTGTTATTGAGATATACTTTGTATTCTTGTTCATTTTGGTTTATTTCTGTTTTTTTATTTGACTTAGTTTTTCCTTTAGTTATCTTTTTCCTTTAGTGTAAGTTCCTCCCTTTGCTGGTTTTCACTTATTTTTCATTTCCTCCTCATGGAATATTTCCCTGAGAATATTCTGTAGTGCAGGTTTTCTTGTGAATTCTTCCAACTTTTGTTTATCATGGAAAGATTTTATTGTATCTTCACATCTGAAGCTTAATTTTGCTTGATATAAAATTCTTGGTTGGCATCTATTTTCTCTCAAATAGTGGTATAAGTTGTTCCGGGACCTCCTATATTTGAGGATCTGTGTTAAGAAATAAACTGAGATCTCAATTGACTTCCCACTGTATGTAATCTGATGCTTTTCTCCTGTGGCCTTTCATATTCTACCCTTATTCTGTATTCTAGGCATTTTTCTCATAATGTGCCTTGGTGTGGGTCTGATGTCATTTTGTACTTTGTGGGGTGGGGGCCAGGGTGGCGAGTCCTGTAAGCCTCTTGTAGTTGATTTTCTATTTCATTCTTTAGTTTTGGGAAATTTTATAATATCATGTCATTGAAAAGATTGTGCATTCCTTTGGTTTGTTTCTCTGTGCCTTCCTCTATCCTGATAAATCTTAAATTTGGTCTTTTCATGTTATACCATAAATCTTGGAAGTTCTGTTCATGGTTTCTTACAATCTTCTCTGCGTGGTCAAGTTTATTCTCAAGATTACATATTTTGTCTTCATTCTCTGAGGTTCCGTCTTCCAATTGGTCTACTCTTTTGGTGATACTTTCCATTGAATTCAAGGATGCCCTCTATCACCGTATCTACTCACTTAGTCTTTGAAACTCTCAACATAGCAATTCGACAGACAAAAGAAATTCAAGGAATATTAATATGAAAAGAAGAACTCAAACTGTCACTATTTACTCACGTCACGATTCTACATTTAGAAAATAAAAAAGAAATTCCATCAGTAAACTTCTAGAACTGATAAATAAATTCAGCAAAGTAGCAGGTTATAAATCAACACCCATAAATTCAACACATACATCAGGGATGAATTCACTGAAAGGAATATTAGGAAAACTACTCCATTCATAATACCCTCAAAAAAAATTGCTTGGGAATCAAGCTAAGAAAAGAGGTGAAATGACCTCTATAATGAAAACTATAGAATACTAAAGAAAGAAATTGAGGAAGACCTTAGAAGATGGAAAGATCTCCCAAGGTCTTTCATAGGCAGAATCAATATTGCCAAAATGATCATATAACCAAAAGCACTATACAGATTGAATGCAATTCCCATTAAATTCCCAATGGCATTCTTCATAGAAATAGAAAAAGTAGTCATGAAATTTATTTGGAAAAATAAGAGAGCTAAAGCAATCCTTAGCAAGAGTGAAGCAAGAGACATCACAGAACCAGACCTTAAAATATACTACAGAGAAATAGTAATAAAATAGCATGGTATCAGCACCAAAACAGACACATAGATCAATGGTACAGAATAGAAGACACAAAGAGAGACAAAGTCACATAAATATAGTTACCTCAGATTAGACAAATGTGCCAAAGCATACATTGAAGAAAAGATAGTGTCTTCAACAAATGATGCTGGGAATACTAGAAATCCATGTGTAGCAAATAAAATTAAACTGCGATTTCTCACCCTGCATGGGACCAAACTCAATTGTGGATCAAAGACTTAGCCACTAGAACAGAGACCCTACAGAAGAAAAAGTAGGCACAAATCTTCACCATGTCAGCTTATGATCTGACTTCCCTAACAAGAGTCCTAAGTTGTAAGTAAAATCAAGAATCAATAAATGGGACGCATTCAAATTAAAAAAAAAAAAAAAAAAAAAAAAACTTCTCAGCAAAAGAAACATCAGTAACATGAAGAAAGAGCCTACAATATGGGAGAAAATCTTTACCACATGCACATCACATACAGTATTAATCTGTAGGATATACAAAGAACACAAAGAACTCAAAACTAAAAGAACAAATAACCCAATCAATAAGGAACAAAACAGAATTTCACAGAAGAAGAAATACCATCAGTTAACAAATATATGACAAAATATTCAACATTTCTAGCAATTAGAGAAATGCAAATCAAAACTACTCTAAAATTTCATCTCACTCCAGTCAGAATGGTAACTATCAAGAATACAAGAAGCATTAAGTATTGGCGAGGATGTGGGGAAAAAGGTACACACATACTTTGCTGGTCAGACTGCAAATTGGTGCAACCACTCTGGAATGCAGTATGGAGACTTCTTAGAAAACTTGGAATGGAACCACCATTTGACCCAGGTATCCTACTCCTAGGTTTATACCAAGAGGACTTAAAATCAACATACTACAATGATGCAGCCACATCAATGTTTATAGCAACTCAATTCACAATAGCCAAACTATGGAACCAATCTAGAGGCCCCTCAATAGGTAAATGGATAAAGAAAATGAGGTATATATACACAATGTAATATTACTAAAGCCTTAAAAAAGAATGAAATTATGGCATTTGCAGGTAAATGGATGGAGGTAGAGAATATCATACTAAGCAAACTAAGCCAATCCCCAAAAACCAAAGGTCAAATGTTTTCTCTTATGTGCAGATGCTAATTCACAATAAGGGTATGGCCTAGGGAAAAATAGAGGTACTTTGGATTAGGCAGAGTGGAGTGAAAGGAGGGGAGTCAGTATAGGGGTAGGAAGGATAGTAAAATGAATTGGACATTATTACCCTATACACATATATGATTACAGAACTGGTGTGATTCCACATCATGTACAATCAGAAGAATGAGAATTTATACTGCATTTATGTGTGATGTTTCAAAATGTGTTCAACTGTCATATATACCGAATTAGAACAAATTTTTAAAAAGACATTGAAAATTATCTTAAATAAATCCTATGATTAAACAGAAATACATCCTCATGTATTCCCTCTCATTCTCTAAAGTACCTACAAAAATATCCATGTTTAAACCATCACTTCTCTTTCACATTTAAACTATATACATTTTAAAAGTCAAAACACAAGTCTTGATTTTGTACATTTGTTATTAATCATGCTTTTATTTAAAAAGTTTAATTTTTTAAAAAATACAGTGTAACAATTCCTACTTTAAGAATAAGGAATCAACCTCAAATGGGTTGAGTACCTTATAATGGCTATTCTCTTCCTTCCCTATAGGAAAGAATGTAAGTGCCTTACATTTGACTATGTATTCTATACCTAGAGTCATAAAGAAGTTTCAGTTAAATAACATTTAATTGAACAATGGGATTGTAAGATAAATTTGAGAATTTAGTTCATCATTTTATAATTTATACAGGTCACATCTTTGAAGTTAATAGACTTCATTTCATCTTTAACTTATTCATTTGAAAATATTTGACATTTCAAACTGGATACAGAACCTTGTAAAATTGGTCCAAATCTATATCACATTAAAAATTATTTCGATTACGAAAAGGAGGCACCCTTTTCCTCACCAGAAATCAGTCAGGTGGCCTTACTTACCCCACTTTGGACCCAGAAAGCACATTGGCAACTTGCCCTGAATAGGTCTTCTCTGCAGGATCTCATGAAGCACAACTTTCAGACACTGAGACACACCCTGACCTGTTACCAGTCACTCTTGATGCACCTTCCTGAGGGCACTGGGGTGGCCTTACCCCCTGTACAATCCTTGGAAACTGACACCCCATACCTGCAGCTAGGTACACTGCAGCCAGAGCTACCAGCAAACCCATGGTAAAACAGCTGCATTTCAGAAGCAGAAAAATCCTAAGACCATGCAGACTAAGTTCAGATACCTGCAGACATTACCCTGATTACAGAAAAAGCTAAATGGATACTACATTGAGGCTATAGAAAACAAAAAAGCATAGTGCTGACATAAAAACAGATACATAGACCAAAGGAACAGCATGGGGAACACAGAAATAAATCCACCTATTTATAGCCAATTACTTTTTAGCAAAAACAGACCTTGGCAAAATCTCTTCAGTAAGTAGTGCTGGGGAAATTGAATATCTGTATGCAGAAGAAAAAAACGAGATCCCTATCTCTAACCATAGACAAAAACCAACCCAAACCTGAATTAAAGAGTTAAATGTAAAATCTAAGAGTATTATTCTACTAGAAGAAATCATAGGGGAGATATTTTAGAACACTGGTCTGGGCAAATTTTTTTTGGATACCATCCCCAAAACACAGGAAACAAAATAAAAACTTGGCAATTGTGATGAGGTTACATTAAACTGTTTCTTACAGCAAAGGAAACAATAAACAAAGCGAAGAGACAATGTCCAGAATGCAAGAAAATATTTGCAAACTATTCATCCAACAAGGGATTAATTTGTAGAAAACATAGGGAACTCAAACAACTCAACAGCAGAAAAACCAAATAATCTCATTTAAAAATGGGTAAATTACCTGAACAGACATTTCTCAAAAGAGGATATACAAAAATCCAACAAGTATATGAAAACATACTTAACATCACTAATTATTAGGGAAATGCAAATCATAACCACAATGAGCTCAATCACCCCAGTTAGAATGGTTACTATTAAAATATAAACATAATACATAACATGCTGGTGAAAATGTGGAATAAAAGAAGCAGCCATCATAGTTGGCAGAAATATAAAGCAGCATAACCATTACAGAAACAGTATGAAGTTTCTGGAAAAAAAATAAAAAACTAAAAACAGCATTGCCATATAATCTAGCTTCCTCAATACTAACTATATATCCAAAGGAATAAAAATCAGTATGTCTAAGAGAAATTCACACTCACACATTTATCACAGCACTATTCACAATAGCCTAAATGTGAAGCCAACTAGGGAGTTCATCAACAAATGGATAAAGAAAATGTGGTATGTGTACATACATAAGGGAATATGATCCATCATAAAAAATATAGTTGTGTCATTTGCAACCACATGGGTGTAAGCATAGCATATTATGTTCAGTGAAATAAACCAAGCCCAGAAATACAAATACTTCATGTTTTCATTTGTATGTAGAACACTTGTACATGGACACAAAAGTAGAGAGTAGTACAGTGGTTACTGTATATCAAAGTAGAGAGTAGTACAGTGGTTACTAGAGCCTGAGAAGCTTGTGGGATTTGGTGGGTAGAGAGAGGAAGGTTAACTTGAAGGGAATGCAGTTGGATAGGAAGACTATTATTGTCCTAAAGCACAATCAATCACTATGGTTGGCAAGAAGTAAGTGACTATTTCAAAAGAGCTACAGAGAGGCTTTTGAGTATTCCCCAAAGAAATGATAAATGTCTGATAGGATAGCTATGCAGTTATCCTGATCTGACAATTTAAACATTGTATGTTTGTATTAAAATATCATACCATAGCCTATAAATATGTCAATTAAAAATAAAAAAGTATGCAATTATTTTAATTCCTGTATTCTTACATATCAACCCCTTATCAGCTATATACCTGTGCTCAATTTTTTAAAACATTATTGGGCATTAGTCTCTTCATATGCAAAAATAAAACAGTGTGGTCTATGTATTCTCAATTATTCCCTCCAATCTCACAAGTTTACTTAACATTTATTTTTTTTCTATGACCTTAAAAGTGATTTAAGGTGCAGAAAAGTATTAAAATATTTTAATTCCCTAATATCTCATAATAATGACCTATTTTAATGGTAATATGCCTGTTAATTATTAAAAAGAATATACATATTATTTTATAGTTATAAATATTATAATCATATGGAATATTTGAACATAATCATGTAAGATTCTTTATATATATATATATATATATATATATATATTATATGAGGTAAATGATTATAAAATGAGTAAAATCCTTACCATAATAGTTTTACTAATTTCCACTAATTAATATATTTACTAAAATTACCAATCATGAAATGAGTCAAAATACAGTTTTCAGTATACAAATCAACAAAGACCCCAAAGCAATTAAAACTAAATAATCAGTCCATGAAAAATGAAGTGTGTTTTATTCTTACTTTTCCCATCATCCATCAAATTGGTTTATTTTCTTTCTAGGTTGACAAACTCCCACTTTCACCTTTTCCATCCATGGCCATTAGATTTTACTATGAATATGTTAGCAGATTTCTTCATTTGATCCATTTAGTTTCTCATTCACACAGAGCTTACAGGTTTAAATGCCAGGGTAGTTGAAATGGGAAGCAATATTTTATATATATTATTTATGGATGCTACTAATTTTGTCAGCACATATTAAAAATAATTCTTAAACAGTTTACAAGATCTGTGATTGCATATATATTTTTTTCTTTGTAGCTTTGTAAAAGGAAGATATGGATCCAGAGAAAAAATATTAATTTTACTTTTTTAGTTCTATTTTGAATCTATGGACCACAATTGACACTCTTAATAAATACAGGGGAATTTGTTTAAGAATAGTATGAACAATACCACAGGTAAATTTAATATCACAAAGGTACATAATATTGAAATATTTCAAAGGCTTTTGCCTCTCCTCAAATGTCAGAGAAATTGACTGAAAATTCCTTTATAGGTGCTTTCCCTGAGCCTTACAATGATCCACATTTAGGGAAGAAATCAGAAGAATAAAATTCAGTGGGCCTGAAGAAAGAGGATTTACAGATTGAATGTCATATGCAGTCCTTTTAGCAAAGATTCAGCAAATGGAATTACATCACATGTACGCACAAAACTATAATCTTATAGATGTCAGGTAGGTAAGAAAGCACTGTGCCATCAGATATTCCAGCTCATTCTCTGAATTTCCCTCCTAGATTAATGAGAATCTACTCATTCGGACTGATGATAACTTTGTGCTACCGCAAAAGCAAAGAGGCAGGTGCAAGTTATGAAAGGATCTGGTCTTTGAAATCACTATGCCTTAGAAACTAGGAAGCCCAGTGATTGTGCAATGGATTGAATTGTTTCTCTTTAGGCTACCAAATAGCCAGCCAGCTGCATTTTGTACAGAGAAGTGATTACTGAAAGCCTTGGTAACTGGGAACAAGCCAACCTGCAGTGATTCGGGGGTGTTGCCATGAACACAGGAACTGCTGCAGAATCCTGATACAGATGATTACATATTTTTGCAATATTATGTTGATGAAATAGATTCTAAGAGCATTTGAGAATATCTGCTTTAACGGCACAAACCATTCTGAAGCCTCCCAAATGAACCGAATTATGACTGGTTGAAAAAGTTATGACTTTTCCAATTCAGTTCTCTTTATAGTTGATTTGTAAAATGAACCCAAATGATATATTGTACACATTACTATGAATTGCATAGACCAACAAGAATATTTGCATCACTTTCTGAATGCTTTATCATACTTGTTATTTTGGGTGTTATATGTTATTTTTTTATTCCACGTTGCCTTCCTAGCAGTTTGCATTTCATTTTATTGAAGTTCATTAGTCTAATACTTTTCTTTATTTTTCTTCTTTTGCCAGTCATCTCAGAGTCAAATTTTTTTGCCTAATTGGATTAATTAACATAGACCAATTTCCTGCTTTATAAATTATGTTCTCTTCCTTTCTTGTTACCCCACATTATTTTATACTTAATCTAAGTTACCTCTGATATTTTCATAAAGAGGCAATTTTACAAATTATTTCATCTAATAAAGTAATTGAATGAAATTCTCAGAACCATAAGCTCTTCCCTATCACATATGTTTTTAAATAGTCTCTTGTCTATGAATGAAAATATAGACAAACAGTCAGTATCATCAACATTGGATTGAAACAGAAGCATAGCAGACCAAATAGACTTAAAATTTTAATGTTGTTTAATGAGAACTATCTTGATATGCTCCTGATATAGTAAAGAATTCTGGTGTTATTAGACCTTTTTGAGCAGCTGGAGAAGGACATATAAGAAGTTTGGAAAGTCAAATTTGGATAATATATTCACCTTACAAGCCATGGTGATTTCAATTTTGTTTTTTGGTTAGTGATTGTTCACTGGTTATGCCCTCAAAGACCTCAGAATGATCCCCTTTTAAAGTAAAGGGACAATTAAAATACTTGGGGATTTTTGTTGTTGTGATTTGAAAAAAAAAAAAAAACAAATTTTAAATAAATGCATATATCATTCAAATGTAAATCTCTTACTAGAATTTGGCAAATATTTAAGTGTTTACAGATTTGTAAAATTTCAACCAAAGTGCTGAATAACCCACAGTTTGCTGCAGTTAGGTTGGAGATAGACTGGTATCTCACAGGCAGGGCAACAAAATAGCGGGTGTGTAATCTTTACAGCCCTCGGTTAGGTGGGATATAATTAATATAATCACAATTCTAGGATTACATTTTCTTCTCTGGAATATCATTGTTCAGACCTTAAATGACCAAGAGTGCAGGATAAGAGTTGGATAATCTGTAGTGCTACTTTCTTCTCGGGTGTTGAAAAAGAACATGTCATACCTTCCAGGCAAATTTGAAAATTTTATTAAATATATTCCTTTCAGGATTAGATTCTGTTCTTTTAGAATTAGATTGTGTTCATCTCATGGGAAGCAACTACCCTATTTTCACCATAAATATATTGTCAGCTATTTTTTTTCAAAAGTAATTTCTGAAACCCAATTTTTAAAGCTATTTGTTTGTCATTCTGTTTACTCAGAAAAGTTACATTTCTTTACTATGATGGTACTCTCTTGATTTACCTTTTTTTTTTTTTTTTCCCTCTTTTGGTACTGGGATTGAATCCAGGGGCACTTTGCCACTGAGCTACATCCCTGAATCTTTTTTATATTTTTAAATTTTTGAGACAGGATCTTGTTTAAGTTATTTAGCCTTGTTAAATTGTTGAGATGGTCTCGAACTTGTGATTCTCCTTCCTCAGTCTCCCAAACACTGTCCTTTTCTAGTAAACTTTCTTAAAATTTTCCTATTGTACTATATAGATAGATAATGTACTATATAGATAAATAAAATTTTCATATTATACTATATAGATAGATATATATGTGTGTATATATATGTGTATATATATGTATATATATATACATATATTTGGTGTTCAAGTATTTATTAATGTTTTTTAAGCATTCCTTTTTTAACTGCTTGTTAAAGTAATGAAATTATAAACTCTCATAATAGTGTTAATTGTAGTGTATGTACCCTGATAATCGTTAGTGCAAATTTTTTCACTCACAATTTCAAAAAGCTTTATATTAAGTTGCTAATTCATGATAAGAGTGATCTCAGAAAATCATTATATTTCTTTATCCTTGATTGTTCCCATATCTAAAATTACCTTTTCAACAGCTACATGTCACAGGAAAAGAAGTCATATGTGGGGTCACATTTTATCTTTAGGCTACATTTTGCAAAAATGAGTTTGAAAAATACAGTACTCTGGGGAATAGATATAGGTATTTGGTTAAATTAAACAGAAACTTACTACAATATTAAATTAATCTCACAGATAATATCAGGAACCCTGCAAAGTCTTGCTTATTTTATTTAATAGTCATTTATTGCAGGTGTACCTCAGAGGTAATGCAGGTTCAGTACTAGATCAATGCAATAAAGATGATATAATACTGAGTCATATGGAGATTTTTGGTTTTCCAGTGCATATAAAAGTTATCTTTAGCTATACTAAATCTAAGTGTCCAGTATCTTTATGTGTACAAAAAGTTCATCAAGTAAGAATGTGTTAATTAAAATACTTTGGTGACAGAAAAATGCTGTCATCTGAGCTACTGGAAATGGTACTGATAGACTTAATCAAAATAGTTACCACAAACTTTCAATTTAGGTAAAACACAATATCTGCAAAGTATAATAAAATATCTAGTAAAACAAGATACACTGTTATAACTGTTACTTTGTAACATTTGTTCTGATGACTTTATAAATATCAACTCATTTCATCCTAATAGAACCCCCTGACAAGTATTATTTACTCCACCTTCCAGATAAGAATACTGAAGCTGAGAGAGGTTAAACAGTTTTCTCAAGATCACAGAACTAGTAAGTAGCAGGCACAGGGTTCAAATTTGAGAAAAGCTGCCTTTAGAATTTATGCTCTCAACTGCTGTTCTCAGTCTAACTCTTTAATCCTGTATCAAAAACCTGCATTAAATTTTACACTCATTCATTAAATTGAATATTTAATGAATAAGAGCAAGAAATTGAATCAAGAGCTAAGAACTTAAAAGATTAAAGTATGAACTAATTTTAGTTGACCTGGCAAGAGAGATTTGGTGGGTTTCTTTTCTATCAAATATCAATGCACTTGATATTTAAAAGAGAAAAAAAGGGGCTAACAGTAAGAAGTAACATAGATATGCCTTATCAAATGTATCAAAGAAAGCTGGTCATCTTTTAAAGTTCTGAAATGATAAATATGCAGGAAGTGCTCTGGGTTTTGTATCAAGTAGGTACCATTTATTACAAACCTACTCAAAACTTTAATTTGATTAATCTCTGCCCCTTATGTAAATTAAATTAGCTTTAGGGAACCAAAGAAAAATGATCTAGAGAGTGTGACTTTGAGACCTTACAGCTGAGACCAGGTCTGGGTGAAACACAAGAGAGAGCAGAGAAGCATTTGCCATGTGTCTGGGTGGAAAGTGCTTAAGTGTCAGGGAAAACACATCCTCCCTCTCAGATTTTTCCATCAATTTGATGCCAGCACTCTATTAACTGCTGGGAAACAGAAATAAATTATACCGAATGTGTTTCTTTCAAGAATCTCTCAATCTGTTGAGGAAGGCAGGCAAAATATAAAAATAACATTTACAGTACAATGTGATATACGCTCTGAGTGTCCAATCCCTCACTTGTCAGATGGCCCCATTTACAAGTGCAGAAAAAAGCTTTGCTGGATCCATATTTTATTTTAAGGAAGTTGATTATTTTAAAGATCTAAGGTGTAATTGGTTTAAACTCAATAGATATAAGTAACAGCATGAGCAAAGATAATCTTAAATTTAAAATTTTAAACTCATTGTCAACTTAAAATATCATTTGGCTAAACAATGACAAAAAACCTGCCTAGTGTGTTTTTCAACAAAGAGGACGGTAGAATTGAAGCCCTAAAGCTAATCAGATGTCAGTTAAACTTGAAGAAGAAAAAGTAAAGAAAAATGAAAAAGACAACTTAAATTGAAGCCAGGTGAAGCTAAGATGTTTGAACAGAAGCTGTGGGACATGAAGTTCATGGAAAGGAAGTAATGACTTCCTCTTTTACATTTCTATCTAATAGCAAAGGACATACCGTGACTGATAGGACTAATGACATGAACACACACAGGTACACACTCAAAATAAGTACAGATATGCAAAACAAAGTTGGGAGAAATAGAATATTAATTTACTGAAGAATTAGCACAAATGGGAAAATTTTATTTATGATTTCTAATGACATACTTTCTAGATTTATTCCTCAGAAAAATTAGAAGGAGGTATATTTTTCTACAGTCCCTGGTAAACCATTATTTTTTTCTGTTCTTATGTTAAATTATAGAAAGAATATTGTAATAAGAAATAAGTCCCTCTTTATTATTTTAATATTATGATATGATTATTTTATCAAAACATATAGAGAGGAACAGAAACATGATTATTTAACAAAACATATAGCTAGAAAGTCTTCTATATGACTTAGGAACCAATTAAGCATGTAATATCACTGAATAAACTTTATGTTGTTAGAATTTGAAGTTCTATGTAATCCTTAAATATTGAGACTTTCTCATCTTGCAAAGGTCTACATGTATGTCATAATATATGATACAGGATTTAATAAATATAAAAGTCACTGCTTCCTCCACCATATTGCTCTTGATTGCAATCAGCATGTTACAACCACAGTCTAATTATAAAACCTCAAATGTTTCATCAGCTTTTCCAGCTAGCTCTGTGCTGCATCTGTGGTCACTGGCCCGTTGAACATAAATTTTAACTCCTTTTATATTCAATTGGAATCTGAATTACACAGTTGATGGTAAACTATACCAGAATTAAAACTCCCTTGAAGATAACTTGTCTGGTAAACTATTTTCAGGGAAATGACTTCCCAAACATCTTTTGCAATACTCATACAAATGAGTGGAATGTTTGAAAAACTCATTCTGCCTGCATTTCCAGAATTCTTTACTATGATGAACATAGTAAAGGACATTACAGTGAATTCATCTTCTTTACTATTCTTGATAATAGTTACTCTAATGATAATAAATTATTTACTGAGGGAGTGGATTTGGATATTTATTGTTTTCCTTTCTCTCCTGTTGTCATGTCTTCCTATCTTTTAGAGACAACTGCTTTCATGAATTTATGGTATTTCATAATATTTATATACTTAGCACATAAAATGTATCTATTGATTCATTTCACAAATATTTACCATCTGTCTTCTGTATGTTGGGCACTGGAGAACCAACAAAGGAGTAAGATTAAGTCTGTATATTCAGAGTCCCTTTTAAATTTACACTATACCTACTTAGATGATTGATTTGTTATAATTGTTAGTTTTTGCCCAGTATACTTAATTTTCTTTCTTACTTTTTCACTTTTTCCAAAATAACTTTAAGTTTATATCTTATATCTGCATGAGGATTTATATTTATATAAGAAATCTATTTTTTAAATTTTATTGTTGCATAATAATCATGTATAATAGTGGGATTCGTTGTCACATGATTTCAGATGAACATACCATCAGTTGGTCTGTTTAATTCCCTTCTTCCTCCCCTTCTGATCTCCTTCCTTTGCTCTACTGGTGTCCTTCCTGTTTCCATGAGATCAATTTTCACTCTCTAGCTTCCACATGTGAGAGAAAACATACAGCCTCTGACATTATGAGTCTGACTTATTTCATTCAACATCTTTTAATTAATGTGTTTAAAATGGAATTCTATTTTAATTTTGATATTAAATTTTACTTTGAAATGTTTTACTTTGAAAATAACATTTTAGGCTTTTCATTTACTTGCTTTATCTTTTGACTTCATCCATTTCCCTGGCACACCTGCTCTGTTTCTTTGTTCATCCTGTGAACCTTTTGTAAGTTTGGATTTTCTTTTTACCCTTTTTGTACCCTACTATCAGAAGTTGAATTTCTTTTTCTAATATTGTAATGAGTGCTATTGTCCTTTTACAATGTGTATCTAGAAAGTGTAACATAACTGATATTTTGTACTGCCTCCCAAAACTCAAAACCTTAAGTGCATTAAGGTTAAGTGACTATTGTTACTGGATTCCCTCACTCAGAATGGTTTTATCCAGTATTTATACTTCTCTTTTTTCTAATCACCATGAATAATCTTATTTTTTACCATCCATACTTACATAGACTTAATGCATTTTTCTTAGAGTGGTTCATATCATCAAGCAGTATCATTTTTATTATTCTATCTTCTATGTAGATTGATGTTCTTGAGTCTCCCATATGCCCCAAAGGGGGAATTTAACTCTAAGTAGAATAAATATACATTTGCCCTTCTACAGAGGACCTGGAATTTTATCTGTTATGACTATTTGTTTTGCTACTTAATGTTCT
Source organism: Sciurus carolinensis (assembly GCF_902686445.1). Taxonomy (NCBI): domain Eukaryota; kingdom Metazoa; phylum Chordata; class Mammalia; order Rodentia; family Sciuridae; genus Sciurus; species Sciurus carolinensis. Next base: position 26,439,053 of record NC_062216.1, read on the forward strand.
TGTGTTCCATATGCAATGGCAGGGACCACAGCAAATATAGCTGACCTCAAACTTTGTACTGTTAATTTAATTCTGTCTCTCAACTATAGCAAATGAAAGGCTTCTTTTCTAATTATTATGAGCTCCATTTGTCCCACAGTCATTAATAGGAATGTGTTGATTTTGAATTTGATTTTCATCTTAATTTTCCTGAAGTGATTGCTGAAAGTATTTTCTAAAGACATAATCTAATTATTTAGAAATAAATAAATAATAAAATGATGCATCTGATTTTAATCGTCTCTATGATGGAATTCTTTCAAATTTATATACAGATAAAACATAAGTTCTAATTTAACCTCTACCAATGTCTTACTCTGAAAACTTAGTTGAGTTACTCAATAGGTGTGAGCACCAGAGTCCTTGCCCATCAGATAAAAGGGACTGGATTGATTTTATCAATTGTAATCTAGAAATGAAACTTTTTTCTAAAAATTTCAGGAAAATTGAGATATTTTTCCAATCTGGCATAATGGCATAAAAATTATAGAGTTTCACCTTCAAGGGAGCTTAGAGGTCATCTTGTTTGAGGCTCTCATTTAACAGATGGATATAGTAAAGTTCTGTGAAGTTAACGATGTATTCAAATGATGTTAATGAAAAGTCAGGACTAGAATTTTAACTGTTGTAAACTTTAATATATTGGAGTCCCCCCCCCTTTTACCATTGTTTTCCATCTTCCAATCACTTCATCTTATTGTTTACAAAATCATAAATGCCAGAGTTTCACTGGGCACTATTTATCCCTCTGGAGACAACTCATAACTTGTTTTATAAATGCACATAGGCTTATGGATACCTACTCTACAAATTATATACCGAAAACTTTCCACTTACTGTAAAAACCAAATATGCAATTTCTTACTCGTGTTAAATACAACTCTAATACTCTGTAAGACACTTGTTTAATGTATTTAGGGCTTACAAAAATATATATATCTTTTTAATGAATGTGACATGAAGTCCCCAAATTTAGATTCTCAAATTTTAAGTCACCATCTCAACTATTCCATAAAAGCCTACATTTTTGCCACCATTCATCTAGAATCACAGAAAGGCTAAAAATGCTTATCATTACTGCCTTTCTACTAAAAATATTTTACCTCATAAGTCTTAAGAACAAATAATATATCAGTGATTAAAATGAATGATACCATAGGATACCATAGATGAGGTAAAATTTAATCTCTGCTCTTTTAGGGTTCCAGTTGGGCCTAAAAATTAAATGGACATGAGGTAGGTTAATAGGAGAAAAGAAAACAAATGTAAGTTTTATGTTACTCAGGAGCCCTCATAAGGAAATGAAGATCCAAGAAATGGCAACATTTGAATCAGGCTGAACAATGGTGGAAATGGAATTATGGGGTGGCATTGCTAAGAGAGGAATGAGAATTATTTTCTAACAAGGTCTATTTGAGCAGCATTCTCTTCCATGTGATTCCATGACTAAGCATGTTTCTTTTCACTGAGCAGGATAATCCCAGAGACTCAAGAGGTTGAGGCAAGAAGATCACAAATTTGAGGCCAGCCTCAGAAGTTGCTGTCTCAAAAAATAAATAAAAAGAAAAAGAACTGAGGATGGAACTCAGTGGTAAAACACCCTTGGGTTCAATCCCCAGTACCCTAAGGGTGGGAGATGGTGGGCAGAAGCAGAACCTTATTCTTAACACAGAAAAGGAAAGGCAGTGGGATGAATCTGACATAGCTTTCCTACATACTTACATGAATATACCACAGTGAATCTTACCATCATGTCCATCCTAAGACTAGGGTCCTAATTAGAATAAGACATATTCCATGCTTGTATAATTATTTCAAATGGATTCTACAGCCATGTATAATCATAAAGAACAACAACAACAAAAAATGTATGTTTCTTTTTCTCTAATATTGGAAAGACATCTTTCAAATGATAGATTTTTATCTTCTGCTTTCAGAAACAAGCTCTCAGAAAAATTTGAAAATAAGCTGTCAAATAAATTTCTACATAAAACCTTAAAAATGTTCCAATTTTAGAAGTGTGAACTATAGGAAAGCTAAAGGAAAAAAAAATAAATAAAAAAGATGGGAACAACAAAGAAATCACCACAAGCTTTATGTGTAGAGGTTACCATATGCATTTTTGTTGTTTTTGCATCTGTTCTTCTTTTGAACAAAGGAGATGCATGTCCGTCAATCTGCATTTGAAACGTTTACATCTATAAGCTTTCTATGTAATTATTTCTGGAATGGCGCCTTGGTAAATGTATTGTTCAGAAGCTGCTTTTGTAAATTTTAATAATACCCTGAGACTGTTTTCCTGACTTTACATTATTACTTTATTATATTATATTGCCTATTACAATTGTCTGTCTTAGCTGCTGGCACATAAGTTCTATGAGGGCAGGAAATCTGCAGCTTTTTTATTCACTGCTCAAAAATCATAGGCTCTCAAAATTTCATTGAATTTAAGAACATAACTGATATAATAAAACAGTTTAGGATTCAACCAAGCTGTATAGAATAAAAAGGGAACTACATTGTTAGTAGATAAGCACATATTAGCTACAGCCTATGCTCACAAAAATAATCTCTAGTGTTGCTTAGGGGTTTGTTAACACATTTAACATTACAAAATTAAGCATATGTTTTTAGGCAATGCAAATTGTTAAAATGAACAGTCAAAAAAGGCACACATAATAGCTATTCCAACATCTCTAACAGTGATGTGTACTTTCATATTATAAATTGGTATGCAGAAAATAAATTTCATAGAAATTCCTATGTACTGTATTTCCAGTATGTATTTGTTGTTATCAACTTCATTAAGACATTAGACCCTGCCCTTTGAATATAAATCTTAGGTATAATCCCATGGAGTTTTCAGGCATCTTCATATATTTGCTTCATTATACAGATTTAGGTTTCCAAACATGAACATTTTCACAATCAAAATGCTAGCATAAAGGAACAGCAAACAGTTATGCAGAATTAAGATACAGAATACATGTCGATGTGATAAACAAATGATCATACGTTTGCTTATGGAATTTGTTCAAGGCAATTTGTTCTATTGACTGTTTTATTTATGAACTCATCTCTGGTGGGCATGGGTGCACATAAAGTTCTGGAAGCATGTGTGAAGTACATAATGTGTACTGGTTTTTCTGAAGGCCAGTTTAGCCTACAGGAACTTTTATTTTCAACTTGCACTGTGAGGTGCCAATTCCATCACTCCATGCATTTAGTCATAAACATTTTGTGGTTCCTAAAAAAGATACAGTATGCAAACTTTCAGCAATAATTTATGAAGAAAAGAACATTCCCAGTTTGTTTGAAAATAGAATAGACAGTAAAAACTACATATATGCCCACCAGCAAAACATATGACAATAGTATAGAGTGGATCCTCAGAAACAATACTGATCTCTTGGGTGATGTCGGAAAGTAACTAAAAGAGCTGTTTTTGCAGAGCAGCCAGAAAATAACCATGAAAACAATCTCTCAAATATCTGAATCAGCAACAATTTTACTCTATGCTTCTGTAATTTACAAAAGGACTTTTAATAGCACTGTGAATCCAATGTAAGATCAACTTCTCCATCTACTGGCTGAAGGTCAATTTTGATCTTTATTAATCATTAAAAGCATAAATTTATTTGTGTATGTGTGCAAAAACTTTTTCCATGCTGATCACATCATGAACTAAACATATGATTTAGTCTCTTCAAATACAAATGACTCCAAGAATCACAAGCTACATCTTGAGAACATTATTACATGATAGTGTAAATTAAACTATTTATAGTTTTTTATTATCTTAATTTTATTATTACCATGATTAAATAAAATCCCAAATATTTATTAAAATGTGCATTTCAATTGGCTGTTGATAAATTTTTAAATACACTAACAAGTAGGAGGCTATATCTCCTTTTTGTTTTTATAGGCCATTACTATAAAATACTGGGGTATTAGGCTTGAGAGATCCATAATGTCTTTTCACTCCATCTGTTTTCAAAACGGCACACAATTTGTTATTACACAGATGGTATTATTCAGAAAATTTTAAACTATGATGAAGAAATCAGATTAAGAAATTTATAGAAACCAAAAACTTAAGGTTAACTACAATTTAGCAGCTTCCGTTTAGCAAGGAAAGTTTTTAGTAATCTAAATATGGTGTTGAATAGATGAGAGCCTACACCACATGATATTCACAGCAAAAATCTGGTTCCTGAGAATTTTACAAGACTTATCACTTACCCTGTCAATTACTCATGTTTTATTCATGTTATATCTCACTTGTCTTAAATGACACATCCTTGTCCTTCTCCCCAATGCTAACCATCTAAAATTAAAGATTGTCATCATTTGATTGTTGTAACTGCCAACACAAAGTACTCTTGAATTTCATGGAAGCACCATCTCAAGGAAATCTGAGCATGATGACCATTCTGACTTCTCTTGATTCTTTCATCTTATCAAGGTGTATTACTGGATTCTTTCTTATAATTTTTTAGAACTACTTTATAATAATCATTTAGAGAGGGCATGATAAACACTACTGCTTGAGGTTCTTATAGCAGATATTTTCTGTATATATTTTTTGTTTATGTCATCATAACTTGATGGCTCATTAAGAGAATAATGTCTCCACATAACAAAACTTCATTCTTCAATGGTCAATACTTCTGCCCTTATATATCCGGAATACTTTCACCCCAGCTCCTACATGTGCTATACAGGGTATTGATAAAATAGGAAAAATTACCATTCCACATTGTTCTACCATTTGAACTGACTTAAATCCAACTAGAGATATGTTTATTGTAAGAACTACATAATTTTATCATGAAGAAAATAAAACCACACATACACATGTATGCATACAAAATGCATTTTTCATCTACATGCAACACAATTCTTTTCTTCCTAAATATTATCTTCCAATTTAAGTCCATGTCATTCACCACCTGTATTCCTCAGTCTGTGGATGGTTAAAACTTAGTGTACCAAGAGAATTTTACTGAATATGTCCTGCTTTCTGTAATCAAAGTGTTCCCATTGTGATCTACAAGACCATCTCCTTTTTCTCTCATGAGGTCTCTCCTCTGATTTCTTGGGCTTCTTCAGAAATATGCACTCCCGAGCCATTACAGAATGTTTTCCTCACACCTGCCTTCTTGTACTGCCATCACTCATCTCTGGGCATCTGCTTTGTGTCATTTTAAAGCTACTGTCATTGCCAAGTCCTGGTTTTCACCCGAGTCACCCAGGGAGGCCTCTAAGCACCACTTCTAATTATCCTAGCTTTTCTGCCAGACTTTCATATAGAATCTGCTCATAAAACTCCCTCCCTCTTAACGCTGTTCACAGAGTCACCTCTGCATCATTCCATAGGATGCTGTTTGCCAAAGGCCACCAGCAAACACTGGAGCTACTCCAAGAATTCAGGGCTCATTCCACTAATCCAACAGAAAAACCACTGCCCTTGATCTTCTTGCAGACCTCTTGATATCACACCACTGAGATTTAAAACACACACAAATCTCCTTGTCCTCAAAATACCCATAATATATATGAGATGAGTGGGGCAGAGCAAAGCAGGTAACTTCCACACACCATGCACAGAATTCTTTCTTGTACACAACTCTAACACCTGGGTCTTGTGACTAATGCCAGGATCTTTCCTCCCTATGACTTTCACCACAGGAATCCTGTATAATTCACCTTCATATCCTTGTTGGGTCTTCCACCAATACAGTCTCACTAATCCTGTCCTCATACATGTAAACTCTTAATATTCAGCTCTCTCGAACTCTTTTCCTCGGTTCCCATATCCATCAGTGGATACTGAGCTTGAAGAAACAGGTTGCCAACCTTTCATACGCAATGTCTGCAGCAAATATAATTATTTTTCAAAGTTATAATTGTAATATTCATCAATAATTGACAGTTTCTAGGGAATGGCTTCTTTAAAGGGTGCTGAGTAAACCAGAGATTAACCTGTATGGTTTTCCACTATGAGGAGAAAAGATTTAGGGCAAAATTCTGAGAACTGCTCTGACAGAAAAAAATGGGTTCCATGAAAAGAATGGAAGGGGTCACTTTAGATTGGAGGAGCAGAAAGAAGATCTCATTGGTAAGTGTTTTTTGTTTTTTTTTTTTTTTTCCACAGAACCTACTTTAATAAATGAAGACAAACAAAAATGCCACAGTAAAGGGAATTATATGTGGATATTTGTAAATGCAATAAAACCCTTGGTTCACTCAAGGAATTTAAGTAGCAGATAAGTGACTTAAAACAAGTGAGTGAAAGGGCACCACAGAACACGGTAAGCTTGGCCCATGGGCACTAGAATCAGTATCAGTGAAAGTGTTCAGCATAATACAAGATATATCACAATGGGAAGGAAATTGAGCTATGTCTTAACCACTATTTACCTAATGATTTCAAAATAATTTTATGCAGTCTAAGGCAAAACTATACTGATTTTTAAGGCTTTTTTTAAATTATATTTTCAGACGTTGATAGACTTTTATTTTATTCATTTATTTATATGTGGTGCTGAGAATTGAACCCAGGGCCTCACATGTCCTAGGCATAGGCAAGCACTCTACCACCAAGCAACAACCCCAGCCCCAGACCTATGCTGTTTTTATAACTTTGGAAAAATAGCTAAGAAAAGAAGTTGTAGTTGTGCATAAAGTTGTAGTTGTGCATACTTAAGCTGTATTATAAAGTGAATAAGGTTCTCTTTCTATATTTGCCTTCAGTCATTTTCAATACTGACATGTGACAGTGAAATATTTGTTAGCTAGACCCATGATATCACTTTGTATACTAACTAAAGAACACATTCATTGTTAATACAGATCATTCTCTTGAATGAGCATGAATTATAGGGATCTATAATTTTGACATCAGTTATAGTCTTAAATGTACAAGTGATATAAATTAATATTAAAAATAATGAAAAAATTAAGACCTTAATGGGGAATGACAAAGAAAAATAATGATGTTACAAAAGACTCAATATAAGTATTGTTTATTTTCAATAGCTCAAACACACTAGTAAAGAAAAGCACTTTAAAACCATGAGACAAATATTCAAACAAAAAAGTTTTCAAAAGATAGTTCTCCATGATGGCAAGATAATTCTCAATGCTCATATACTGAAGAATGATAGTTTGTCAAACCATTTTTAAAGGATAGTTTCGTGATACACGGCAAAAAATATAAAAATATTTTTTTCTATTTTGCCTATCTAAGGTAACAAAGCACATGTATAGATGGACATATAAATAATTTTAGCATGTTATCACTGTTATGCTTCAGGATTAGCTATCATAAGGAGTGTTTAGCACATTTTTATTCAGTTTCAGAACAAAATAAAAGTGAAGCAGATAGAGATGTGGAACAATTAGTCCTTGAAAGAGTATTTTTTTAAATTCAGGGAATATATTTAACAATTTCAGCAATCCCTGAATAGTGTTTGTCAAACCATAACTGCCTATAATCACCTAGAGATCTTGTTAAAAGGCGGTCTGATTCAATGGGTGCGGGCAGGGACTGTGGTCTGGTCTCCAACGCACTCCTGGGGTGCTGCTGCAGCTGTACTCTTTTCTTATTGGTAGCAAGTTCTAGAGCACAACCAGAGAAGAAGGGCTGTGCAGCCCCCCGGAAGCCTGCAAACCATTTTATTTTTGTCAGGAGAATGTGAGTCAAAGACTTGAAGTCCTTAAGTAATAAAATCACTACCATTTCCTTCATAAATGTTTACTGAGCTTTCTCCAAGTAACCTCTTTGGTGATTTCGTTCCTGGTATACCCATACTCACACATAAGAAGCACCACACAGACATGTGCATTTATGAATGAGAAGACATTGGTCACACATGTGTGAAGCATTTTCTGTTCACTTTTATTTACATGAAAATCAGTAACTAAGCATAAATAACTCAGAAAAGAAGGGGCAGAAAATCCAACTCCTTATTAAGTTGAACGAACAGGAAGTCAAATAAAGATGATTAAGATAGTGGGTATTAAAGAATTGAGAAATTATAATGAGTGAAATGTTTTAAAGCACTATCATTTGACCATACAAAAGTGGTTTCCAACATTATATGTGAAAATTATTGTCTTTGACTTATAACTACAGCTCACATCTCCATTGCTGAGCCCAAACCACAAACACTGAACTGACCAGTTTTATCAGAATGTGAAGACTTTAATCAAACTTTTAAAGAATATTGCTGGATGCGGTAGTGCATGCCTGTAATTCCAGCGATGTGAGAGACTGAAGCAGTAGGATCACAAGTTTAAAGCCAAATTTAATAACATACAAGGCCCTAAACAACTTAGCAAGATCCTGTCTCAAAATTTAAAAAATTAAAAACTGGGCTGGTGATGTGTCTCAGTGTTTAAGTGCTCCTGGGTTAAAGCCCTGGTACAAAAATAAATAAATAAAAATTAGAGAATAGAGAACTTGGACATTTTGCAGAAATCTTGGGGAAAAAGTGAAGAAACCAATAGTAAAAGACAACATTTTTACCCAATCACATTTAAGAAGCCATCTCAATAGATTTTACATTAATAATATGGCATGTCTCTACTTTAAGAAAATGGGGATAAATCAAAATTGTAGTCACAAAACAATAATTAGAATCAACCATATTGCTAAACCAACAGCCTTAATAATAAGAATTTCAATTTAATTAACATGCAGATATATTGAGTCTTAAAGACATTCTTCAGTAAATACTTGCAACTTCATGTTCCATTTATTATAATTTAGTTACCAAAAAGGATGAAGGTATTGTTCTCCCCTGAAGTGCAGTCATTAGTAAAATGCTAAGCTTAAAATCATTTTGCACAAAAACCATTATAATATTTAGTTCAGAATGAGGTGTTTACTCTTAATTTCACATAAATTGCTATGTCAGTTCATCATGGTGCTGTTGATTGTGTATCTCCTAGATATTGTTCTCACAGACAGTAGAGATGATACATTTGTGAGTTAAATATTCTTGTTCAATGTAAAACACATGATTACACATTCACAATAACTGAATCAAGATGCAGTAAATGCTGACCAAAAACCTCCTAAGCATACAGCATGACCCAGATATTAAACATAATCATCAAGCAATGCTTTCAGACTCATCGAAGAACAACACTCTGTCACCAGGTCTCTTGACCTTTTCAAGGTTGCTTTGCCAAAAGGAGGCAGAGGTTGCCAACTTGACATTGAAATGGAGATTCTGAAGATCAAACCTACAGTTTGTCTGTTCTGATGTTGTTTCTTTTTGTTGCTGTTGTTGTTGTTTTCTGGATTTTCTGTTTGGTTTTCATTTCAGATTACTTTATTGCCATTAGCAAACTATTCACTGTTTCTTGGATGTTAAAAAAATAATGATCATTTTTCATGAAAAATAACTGAGATTAAGATTTATTCATTTTTCCATAGCTGAAATAGAACCCTATTAAGGGAGTCAACCATGACTGCATTTTAATATCTTTTGAATTTTACTATCTTTTGAATAATAACTCCCTCATTGGTGAGCTACTTTGTTTCTCTGAAGCAAACTTTTGCTGCATCTTAGAGTAATGATTCATGGAATGACTATGCTTCCTCTCGTATATTTAATACTGAAACTTGGCCAGTAGGCTTTTTCTTATAAAATGAACCAGGGAGCACAGAGCTTTGCAGGTACCTTTCACCTTGTAAAAATCACAAGAAATGTCATATAGCCTGAATGATCTAATATGAAGCTGAAATATTTTGAGGAAGAACATTTTTTAAAAAGTCATTTCGAATTGTAAATCAGTAAATATTTGATATGATTCTCTGTACGTACTGTGCTCAGTATGTTTGTTTCTATCTAAAATACATGTATTGAAATCTTAATCCCCAAGATGATGGTATTAGGTGGGTAGGGTCAAAGGGGAGATGATTAGGTCATAAGTGGTCAGTGTCTGTGAAATAGGCATAGGGAGCTCATTTGCTCTTTCTACTATGCAAGGATAAAGTGAGAAGGCATAATCTGTGAACAAGGAAACAGGCCTCGCAAGATGCCAGCTCTGCCTAAACCTTAGTCTTGGACTTCCCAGGCCCTAAGATTGCAAGAAAATAAATTACAGTCACTTTATGCTACATTATTTATGGCATTTTGTTATAGCTGCCTGATCAACGTAAGACAATGCATATTGGTTTATGTCTACAATCTATTATCTACCAGATTTTGATGAGATTATTTAAACCTGCAGAATATTAACATTTTTAAATATTGATCAATATCAGTTACTATTTATGGAATGTATTTTTAAATATATATTTTATTTTCAAATAGTATTCAATATTATTTATGGAATTCTACCAAAACAAAAATTAATCTGACTCATTAACTCAGACTTCAGATTACTAAGAAATGTTGTTCATTTTATTTGTTGAATAAAATGTAAATAGGATCCTGATCATGCCTGTCAAGTTTTATCCTTTTTTCCTTTCCATTTCCCTTAGTTCTTTTCTAAGAAACCTTGAAGATGAAATAGCAAGCCCCAAATAGACAAGCGAGCATATACTTTTGAAAAGTTAATATGTATTTGGAGACTTAAAAACATTGTTTTAGCTTTAAAATATCTGGGAGTAAAATTATCATTTGAAAATATTATGAACTTAAACATTTTCTGTTTGATTCAGATCTGAAGGATTTTTCTATAGGAAACTAGAGTGTGTCATTTCCTCGTAGGCATAGATATTTAAATATATTAAAATATATATTTAAATATATTATATTATTATATATTTATGTATATTCATATACATGTTTAAATATATATTTATTTATATATATATTATAGTAATTTTACTTTCCTTCATTAAGTGGAAAATATGTGGAAATAAGAGGAAGGCAATTATTTGTGTATTCTAGGAAAATACTTGACTGATGTGCAATGACCTTTTAATATCATGATTGAAGCACAATAAAAATAAAAAGACACTCTCAACATGAGATGGAGAAAGAGAGAAAAAAAGAGACATCTGCTTCAGCTAATTATTACAGTATTAATGGAGAAATTTTTGTCAAATGATCTTTTAGATAAAGACCATACTTAGTAATGATTGTAGTGAAACTTTTCCATTAATTGTTACCTATTTGTTACTAAATGTCATGGTGTGCTTAAGAGTAGCATTTTAAATTTATTATAATCTATTTATGGTCACAAGATTAGAAAAATCTATTTATGAATGCAATTTATCTTAAGATAATTGTTTTTCTGTAATCAACTGAAGAAAGTATACCAATTCTCTTAGTTACTAAGTGCCATTAGCATAAAAATAGTTTGTGTTCAAAATATTTTATATTACTAAGAAGGATATTGATAAAAGTTTTGATATTTTTGTATGATAAACCTGTACACCATCATTAAAAAGAAAGTTTTCTGAAAGTTTTCTAAACTTTATTATTTATTATTATAATTATTATTATAATTATTTCAGTTTCTGCAAAAAGCATGCCCTAAGATTTTGAATGTTTTATATCATTAGATTGCTACATCAACATGCTACCAAACAGAAATCTCTGTTTACTAGCTCTTCTCCTTAGGTACATTAAATTAATCGAGCATATTGTGGCCTTTGCAGCATGATGTTTTGCTAGTAAATGATTCATGTTGCGTCCCAACCACAGTGAACAACAAACTTTCACCAGAAACAGATGGAGGAATGATCTTGGCCATTTGTGGCAAACTCAGGTTCATCCAGAAAAAAACTGGAGTTCATTGAAAATTGACCTCAGTGTGCTGTTGGCCAGATTTGATTCACCTCAGGTGCATGGTTATGCTGAGAAAGTAATCAGCACCAGCAGATGGACCTCTCTAGGTTCACTTTCCTAGGCAATTTAAAATCTGTCGCTAAGACATATAACGATCAAATATTTTGATAACTCTATGTGGCAGCACTTCCCATCGATTTATGATCATGAAAATAAAATCTAACCCCTATACTTCCATAGACCTGCCCAATTAGAATGCTTTTATGATGAAACAATATTTTTTTCTTTTATGAAAATTCTGACAGAATTAAAATATGGTTTTAAAATATAAATTAATTTAGTCAGACCCTTCCCTTTATGCCAAAGTGCTTTTCTGCAGTATCTATTCCCCACTGTATATCCAGACTTTATTCACACTGAAAAAGAAAAAAAAGAAAACGCTAACAAAGTTTTCCCTGGCTTTTTCACCCCAAACTATGGATTTGCCGCTATATTAAATGATGATAAATTATTGTCCTTTTATTTAAATATGACATCAGTGTCAATCAGATGGTGAGGAATATGTTATAAGCTGTATTTTTAATTTACAGTCACTGATCCACTTAGACACTTCCTCTTATTTTCATAATCATGAACAGAATTTTATAAGACAGATGCCCAGACCAAGCGGCAAAGTTAAACAGGGTTCATTTATATGATAGAATTTATACAGTCCAATTTGTGACAAGTGGATAACTTGACTAGATGGCATAATATGTCAAATGGGCAATTAACTATTTTATGAACTTTTTTTTTTCCATTAGAAGTTATTTCTCTGCAAAGGTTTTGAAACACAGAATTTTCTCTAAGTCTGACAAAGGAGTTAGCTTTATGTATTGTTGTTAACATTCTTATAATTAAAAAAAGGGAAACTTTCAGGATGTGAATGATGATGAAAATGCAATTGTGATAATTTGTTAATCTTTAGTCCACAACTAGTTGAAGAAGGAGGAGTTATTTTTGGAAGTTGCTGTAAAAATTTGTTCTTTATTTGAGTCACCAGTTATTGAGTACTTATCAGGGCAGTTTAAGTCCCTTTGGTACCTCTGTGCACACTTGGTTAAGGTACAGGAGGTCACAGTCCTGCCCCAGGGAGCAGTACCCAACGAGAATTACGTAGGCTAGATTCAAACTATCATTCACTCCATTGAAGAGATACCATTCTGCACTGAATAACCTGTACAATGGTATGAAATGATCCTGGGACCAACAATACCAGGCACTCACATGTTAATGGTGAACAACAAAAGATATTATCCATGCCCTAAGATGTATAAAATGGCAGTCATTAAAGAAATAATCACATAAACAAACATGCGATTAAAAATGTATGTTGACTGCTTTGAATATACTTAGAGGATATTACTGAAGAAGTTTCCTTTATAATGAGAGATCCAGGTAGGCTTCCCTGATGATGTAATGCATAAGCTGACATTTGAAGCATGAATAGTAGTTATACAGTGAAGTATGGGAGAAAAATGTTCTAGGAAAAGGGAACAGACTATATGACCTTTAGGTAGAAAAAAAAGCTTTCCCATATTTCAGCCACTAAAAGGACACTTTGGTGCCTAGAGCACAGTGAAAAAGGCTGGGTTTTGTTAAACAGGATCCAAATTGTGCTGAATCTTATAGTATGTGTTAAGAATTTCAGATTTTATCTTATGTTCAATGGTTGGACACAGAACAGTGTCAAAGAGGAAGTAATATGACCACATATGCAAGGAAATGAAATCAACCTGACTTTTGCATGGAAAATGGATTGGAGGAGAGAAGGAATGCACAGAGGGAGAAAACAGGAGGATTTTGAAGAAGTATAGATAAGGGGTTGGCATAGGTGATGAGTGGATTTTACAGATGAGATCCACTGGCCTTTGGGTTGGAGATGTCAAGGTGGACGCTCGTGTTATTAGCAGCTGGACAAATAAACATATCATCTGAAAATAATCAAAATTCTGGAGGAGGGATAAATTTAGAAATCAAGTGCTCTTTCCATGGAGATGTTTATGAAAAGTGCTTGGATACATATCACATGGGCACTGTATATAGACACTTGAACTTTGGAACAGGGATTTTATTAGGCATATAAGAGGGATGTTGTTAATTTCTTGATACAATTTTAAGTCATAGGCATGGATGAACTCAACTAGAGAAAGAGCAGTGAGGTAAAAGATAATCAAGAAAGAACCTAAAATGTACTTGTTATGGTTTGGATGTGGTTGTCCCCAAAAGATCACATGTGAGAGACTGCAAGAAAGTTTGGAGGACAAATGATTGGGTTGTATCCTTAACCTAATCAGCAAATTGATCCCTGATGGAATTAACTGAGCTGTAACTGGAGGCAGGTGGGGTGTGGTTGGAGGAAGTGGTTCACTGGGGACGTGGCTATGGGGTATATATTTTGTATCTGGTGAGGGGAGTCTTCTCTCTGTTTTCTGTTCATCATGTGAGCTGCTTCCCTCTGCCACACTCTTCTGCCATGATCTTTTGCTTCACCTTGACCCCTAAGGAATGGAGCTGGCTTTCTATGGACTAAGACCTCTGAAACTGTGAGCCCTTTTAAATGAAACTTTCTCCTCTACAAATGTGCTTGTTAGATCTTTCAGTCGCAGAAACAAAAAAGTTGACTAAAATAGTAGTAATCTTGAGAGGATTGAAATTTTAAAAAGAGAATATTGCAGAGACCAAGAGTATAGACAGGTTTCAACCCATCTGCTGCATTGAGTACAATTGGGGAGTCATAAAATAAATGCCCAGTGGATTTACCAACTTCAAGTCATTGATAACCTTAGCAAGAAAAACTTTGTTGCTGCATTGGAATAATATGAAATACTGCAGTAGAGATTGTAGCATCTGCTATTAGAATAACTGTGACTCTGAAGAGGATTTTAAAAACTAATATGAAGATTATGTATGCCTTTCTAGTGTTTGTGCTCTCTCTCTCTTCCTCCCTCTCTCTCCCTTTAAGGATAAATGCTTATTTGAATATTGATGGGAATATTAGATGATACATTTGTATTCATGAGAATGGTAGACTAATCAATGGAGGGATGCCCTTGAACCCTGAGCATGGAAGATTTGGAAACTATATGGATAACCAAGCTTTGGTCATAAATGTTTAGCAGAGGAAAGAAAGAAAGAGAAGGTGACTAGAAGCAGTGGCTGGTGGAAAATATTTCTTGGTATATAATGAGAGACTTCTTTGTTGATGCAGTGAAGCAGTCATTGAATGAGAACAAGGGTAGGGAGGTTAGATTGGCGACTTTAGAAGTGTGAAGGAAGGTACAAACTAGGGAATGTGTTTACTGATAAAAGTCGGTAACAGTGATGGGTAATGCTGGTGGATTTAGGGAACCAGCTAAAGTCAGTGAAGTTAATTAACTATCTGCAAAAGATCTGACTTGAACCACTTTGCAGCTTTCACTAAAACTGCAACATTATTAAGTTAAATCTATGCAAATGAACTTACAACTGTACATAATTTTTGACAAATATTTCATACATCTTTTTAGAAATTACCCTTTCTGATTTTTCAATGTCATTAAGTTGATTAAAATTCACTAGATTTTTATACTTTAAATGCTTTATTGTAGAGATGCATAGAACAATGATTTATTATTTTATCTTTAAGTTCTTCCAGTTATCTTTTGGGTGCCCTATTTAAACATAGATATCTCTTAAACAAAATTTTACTTCATTCTACTGTACATATACTAGGTGAATAACAGTACTTGATGTTAGATGAGGTTCTTATAAAATAAGTAAGTGATATTTAACAAATAAATAAAATCATTACTATTCTTTAGATTATTTTGAAGAAAACATTTCTAAGAATTTTGTTTCCTTTAAATTCTTCATTATTATGCCTAACATATTAGTTGCTTATATCTTATGAAAAACATAGAAATGATTTATTATTTACACATCATACACCCAAAAGTTTTCTTTACAGTAATTTTGAAAACCTGTGAAGCAGAATCTTCTAGGCTAACAAGCATCTGCTTAAAGCCATCTTTAGCTATAAATTAGGCAATGTAAGCTTCAAAGGAAATTGCTCTTTTTCAGAAATTCCAGAGATTATTGAATAATGACAA